>NW_026861060.1:0-35973 GCF_026571515.1 Ruditapes philippinarum
TTTAAAATTTAAATTTTTGTATAGCAACCAGTGACATCTTATATAACTGTTGTTTTTTGTCTAGTAAATCAACTCGGATACAAATATGAAGTTTGTAATATAAGTTTAAGATTTAGAGTTTATATCTATAGTTTACAATATACTTGTTCATTGTCATGGATATTATTTATATTCAGGTGAGGGATATCAGGACCATCCTGCCGTCTTATTTAAAATACGTTTCACTTACGTTCATATTTAAGCTAGAACAATAAGGTTTTATTGATTTTACGTTTCACCTTAAGATGATTTGTTCCAACTATCTTAAGGTAGACCATCCCTCATGGGCACCATAAAGAACTGTAAAATTGTCAACATAGGACAATTATATGCCTTAAAGGTCACCTTATTCAAAATATCCCTAAAATTTACGTTTATTTCTTTAAAATTTGTCTACATTTTTTAAAAGTATATTGGTTGATCTTGCAAAATATTAAATACTTTTACCATGTAGTTTTTTTTTTCTATTAAACTTTGAAAATATCTAGTATCATATTTGTCTTTAAATTTAGCATTATTTACAAAATAAATACCTTAAATTATTATATTACTATAATCAAACTGTTTTATTTCTTTCCATAAGGGTTTCGAGACATACATAAATAATGTTAAAAAGAAAAAAGTAAAGAAAAATGTTGCCCCTTCTTGGATTTTAACCCACGCCATCAGTTTCTATGCTAGCGTATTTGAATACTCTCTTTGAAGTAGATATAATGCATTAGCGGTGGTCTACCTTACATAGGAAACCGCAAAGCTTCGAGAACCAACACCATTGTTTTTGTTTTTAAACAATGCAAATTAGAAACTTGATATTCATCTTTAACCTCGTTAACGTATTCCTTATTAGAAAATAATAACCAATGGAATTGTGCACAGATTTTCAATGTAGAATTTCTATTGGCCAACAGCAAAGCGGTTTTGTCATGCGGAAAAAAACAAAACTTACATTTCAAAACGTTTAAATACAAAACCGATTAACAAACCACGTTATATATATATATATATCAGGATTTATCTTATATTATAATTGTGATAATATGATGTCGCATAAACATGTGAAATGGAAAAGAAACTGAACTAAAAACATTTGAAAGATGAATGCAGTGCATAATGTCAAAATCACGGTTTCTTTGAAACATTGAAAAATGGATAACACAGCACCCTAATACGGTAATCTATTTAATGCATACATCTTTATTAATTAATTTACATTATTTCGCCTTTTTTAACCATAAGTAATAACTGATTTAACAAAACTTATCACTGTTGTTCTCTAAAATTGATATAAGACTTACCAGTAAGACAAATTACGTATGTGCATTTTGATTCTGTTTGTTGTTGAAGCAAAATTTCTACTTTAATTTTGCGGATATTTGATTTCTTTGAACCGTGTTTCTTCCGTCTAAACATTTAACAACAGTAAACAATACTTGTTTTAAACAGTTCATTAATAATGAACAGCTTATTAAATTATTATGGTTAATTGTGATATAATTGAACGATAAAAACGACACTCTATAAGTTTTTTTGAAAATAACGAAATCAACAAGAACGTACACTATTGCATAAAAATACCGAAAAGCAAAACATTCACTTTTTCAGATCGATTCTGCTATTCTTATGTTTAGTGTTTACAGTTAATGATAAAATATGGTTTTTGGTCTGTTCAATTAATTTGAATCTAATGATTGTCGTAAATACAGCATGAGTTTTTCTTCGAAAAATTATTCTTACTAACGTTAGAAGACAGTTAGCAAGGATAAACAACAACTTGTCCGAGGCAAAGCCGAGGAAAAATTGTTGTTTGTTCTGAGCTAGCAGATTGCGACTATGAGAAGACACTTTTGAAGGACATACGAATCTGACTTAAAGACAAGTATGTGAAAAATGAAAAAAAGAACAGAAAAATTAATAAAAACATTTAATCATACGCAGTTGAAGAAATTGAATGTTCTTCTTGAAAGTATAAAACTACAAAAATATGTGCATGGCCTTTAAGCTTTAGACACTGAAAGGTGTGGGCAAATTGTATTCATACGGAATGTTCGTACACTCATTTCAATCGGACTTGATTCACCTATATTAACAATGTTAAAATGGTTTCCTTTAATTGCGTCAATGTTAAATGGAAAATGATTTTGACCCAACTTTCCCTATAACGCGATGTTCATCTCTCTTTATGGCCGTTGATTTTGTTTGTTTGTTTGTTTCTGTTGGTTTTTTTTGAGTGGGGCATTGAATATCATGTTAATATTGTTGTTTTCTGATGAAATGTCAAACGATATACAAAAAGAGTTGTAGTAATTTCGAACGAACAGCTGTTAGTTTCGTCGAAAAAAAAAACGACCAAAGCTTAAATCAAAAGTCACTTTGTTCCTTGCAATGGACGTCCAGTTTATTCGATTCATTTTGTTTGATGAACAAGAATTCACTCCTGAGTTGAGTTTTGATATCAAATAGCTAAAACTTCTCGTCCGTTGTGTGAGGTGGTTAGAATATTGCTTGGGCAATAAACACTGAAATTGAAAACATTTGTGTAATCCATTTGTTTCACAGCTCTGAAATGGATTAAAGAAGAGATACTTAACATACATTTATATAATATATATCACACAACTGAAGTTTTCGTTTTATTTGTCTTGTTATCTCATCTATCTTTTAAGTATATTTGTAATATAATAAGTAATTAAATAATGGAGTTAGTAAATAGGTTATTACAGTGTATTGTGCAACTCGAAGTATACAAAACAAATACATACAAAAACTTAAACTATCACACGGCATGTCATCACAACATTTAACCTCATTGCTGCAAAAATTTGGAATAATTACCATTGGTATGGTGAAGGACCGCATCTGTAAACACGGAAACAAAACAATCATATTGAAACAATACCTATACTGTATACAATAATATTTCATTTGCTTCGTAATCTGTTGGTACATTTTTTGATTTTATGGATTCAACAAGCAACCTCGTTTTATTACCGTTTTCTTACAATATTATAAGAAATAGTTAACATTTTCGTCTGTACGCCAATATGGCTGATAGTTTGATAAAACAATAAATAGTTCAGTAAAACGCGTTCACGATTATGATATTGTATTTCTTTACGCATTTCTAAAATATCGGGAAAATATCAAAGAATGTCTGTGATTGCTTTGAATATACTGTTCGCCAGTAAAACAAACCAAATATATATGAGACATTTGTATATCGTACGCGTGCTTAAAATCATAGAATTATTACTTCATGAAAGAAACATAATAAATCTTCATCGTCACTATACAATAATAATATTTATGAAAATAATAATTACAGTGGTCTACATAGTGTGCAGGGACGAAAAGAGAAAGTGTGCTAGGGATGGTTTAGCTGATATAAGAGCCTTTTTTCATGACTAATTTCCTAATGTCTACTGTTAATGTACAATAAGGTTTTCATTTGTCGCCGTACAGTTCACTGGAATTTTTTTCAAATTAACTGCCAAAGGGGTACTGTATATGTGGACGTGAGCCTTAAGCTTTAGAAAGAAATAAATTAACTAGATTGTAAATAACCAGTGCATAAATGATAATAAGCTGAGAAGCATAAGAGTGAATAATTAAATATCAGATAAGCTAAAATTTTACTATACCGATTGAAATATGTAATAAATATAAAAGACAAAATCGTCCAATCATTCAAAATGATACACTCTTGTATTTTGTTTCAAGTATGATTTATGTATCAATAATTTGTCAGTTGGAACAATTTAACCATTGTGTTTAGTAAAAGGAAGATAACATGGGGGATTTTGGTTTTTGATGTTTTGTAATTCACATATTAGAATAGTAATTTAAACTTTACCAAACAATGTCTTAAAACATATAATTATATGCTTTGTCAAATATGCTGGCAGGTTATTGTTAAATGAGATAACCTATTGATAAGAGTGAACAAATATTTGTAACATAGTATGTGTAGATTTTTATCAATTGAAATGCTTTGCCAAATTAATAGGAGTTGTCAACACTTAAAATGTTGGATGATCACAACAATTGATATTCAAAACTAACTGAATTGTGTCGTATAAGGTTAAAAATTTAATTCCTATGTATAACAGATTACCTGAAACAAACGTCATAACTTCGTTAAATGCACAATTTATTTGCAAAACCTTAATAAATAAAGCAAAATGATTACTTAGCCAAATAAGATTTGTCCATTTTATGCTTTTCAGTGGATTACTGATTTATCCGTGAAAATTATATTTGATAACTTCACAGTGAAAATTATCAAAATATATGATTTCACACTTTTCAATGACGAAACTACTTTTTTTAAGATTTTCCCCATGTCGTACCTCAATTTTAGTTTTTGCTGACAATTCTGACAATGTCAGGCTTTTTTTTAAAGAAATGCAAATCTGAAATTGATAAATAACAAATGTCAAAAGTAATAAAAAGAAGAAAACTTACTTCTATTCACTCAAATTACCAGTCACCAAATCTCGTCGCTTTAATGTTTTTGTTTCAATTTTTACTGAAAAATACATTCCTTCAACATGCAAAATTGCTCTTGATGACATAAGGGCATATAAAGTATCCTACGAGCAATAACTGCCGTATGCTTTATGAAAACTTGAAAAGCAATGACAGTCATCAGCCCGAAGAATAAGTAAACAATCCAGCGTTCGTAAGGCTTCCAAGTTTCCCAATTTCCTAGCCGCTTTGGAATGTTTACACATATATCAACTCTTATTTATTGTCTGTTAAATCCTCAAATAAGTTTTCTTTATTTTAGAAAGGTGTATGACTAACAAATCCAAATTATATTCATCTGAATCAAACGCAATTGTTTTCCTCCAGTGAAATACACAACTTATAGAAATGGCGGCCGCTTGCATTTAACAAAGTCAGGTCTAATATAAATATGCAGTAAGTACATGTAACAAAAATATGGATGGATGGTTGGACTTTCTCTCCTACTAGAATTGTTTGCTATTATTAAAACAAGCGATCTTTCATATTATTTAATAAAATGAATAATATAACCGCAATTTCTAATTATTTTAACGTTGATTGTCGCACTTATTTCAGCCCAAGACTTCTTGTTTTTAATGAGAAATTCGACATTTTTAAGGCTCTCAATGGGGAAAACAGATGTTAATATTTTTTTAGGCTCTCAATGGGGAAAACAGATTTTAATATTAACGTTTATATTAAGGAAATTTCGTTTTAACTTGTTTTTAAGCACAAATAAATTTTTTTCTGTTGTGCTACGCCACTCGTGAGAATACTGTTTTTGAAGCCCACTAGTTGAAATAAAATTTCATCTTAAAACATAAACAAAAAAATATCCTCTATATCTGTGCTAAATCTTATTCCTGTCATATTGTCTTCATTGACTGCATTGTGCAAGTCTACGCTCAGTTTCTCCGTCGGTCACTTTTTCCTTATTAATCTGCATTGTGTAGGTTTCTACGTCGTTCTTTCGCCTTCATTGATTGTGTTTTGTAAGTCTTCCCTCAGTTTGTTTATAGATCACTTGGTCTTCCTTGATTGCATTGGGTAAGTCTTTTGTTATATTGCCCGTCAGTCACTTTGTCGTCATTGATTGCATTTTGTAAGTCTACTATTAGTCTGTCCGTCATTCACTTGTCATTCATTTGTCTTCATTTATTGCATTTTGTCCCAGTCCGTTAATCACATTTAGTCCGTAAGTCAGTGTTTCTGCCTTGATTATATTCAGACAGCCTAGTGTGACTGCTAGTCAGTCAGTGTGTCTGCCTTGAATAAAACAGCATGAATACCCTTAGTTTGTTCGTAAGTCACAATATCAAACTTTTAGGAGGAAACATGGAATAATTTATTTCATCATTACTGTTGCAATGAGTATTGTCCAAATGTCACTTAAATGCATGAGGTTAAGGTTATTTTAATAAACATTTATGAAAAAAAGCGATACCTTGATATGAAATGATTGTCAGTTGTCATATATGAATTATGCCTTATGAGAAGAAAGTTATCAGACGAGATGTTTTTCGTTTTTCTAGAATATTTACCGGCTTCTTTGGTTGTGTTCTAGTAATGATTTTCCTGCAATTTCAAAGCCCATAATTATGTGAAACATTCTATACAATCGTCTTTGGCTGATGGCAGTCTCCTAAATGTTTATATTGTTTGAACAGGAATTTCATAAATACGATAGTATAATCTTGACAATTTTTCCAGATGTTTACGTATTTTATATATTTTTCAACTTAAAGGCACTCCATGCCTTAGAAATCCTGATTTTCATTTGTTAATTGAAATCTCAAACATGTGTTAAATAATATTTTGATTTAAAAATTAAGAGCATGATGGAAGGTTAACAAATGCAAAAAACACCTGCAGAGTGGGTCACTAAGGTTACAAAATGTAGCAAAATGTAAACAAAGTATCATTCTGACGTCCATACAAAATACTGTTTGCTATAATTATACCCAATGGAAAACAGAGCAAAACAGGAACAGTTAGTCCATGTATGTGGCAAATGAGTACGTTTTAGGAAACTAAAACAAACAACCAAAACATGTTGTTGGTATTTTTTCAGAAACAAAATTGAAAGCATTTTTGATGCAAAGTGGGCCTTTAAGGCGAATATTTAATCACTTTAAAATGACCTACGTCGGAATGTGAAACTACAAATCGATCTATAGTTTTTATGACTTTTTATACGTGTTTTTTTTGCATACAATGATTCACACAGTCTTTTGTATTGCTATCAATTACAGCTTGTTCCCCAAAAGCCTTTGTAAATTGCCAACTTGAACAGATTTTGTTTAAACTTTAGATACCATTGACGTCAAAATCTGAAAATAAATATCAAGCGGGTTTAGTATCCTTTCGTAAGAGGTATTCGTGTGTGAGAAATTTGAATCTTTAAATGTCTAAGGTGAAATGAGGCATATTATAAATCTTTCAAAATAACTGTATTTGAAAACTTTAAATGTAAAAGACATTCGTTCATAAGTCAATATATATATATATAAATGATTTATTACCCAATTAGATGAATAATCGTTACTTTGTACACGCTAACTGTACTGATTTAATTACCGATTTAACAAGAGGGCAGAATGTTGTTCTATTGATTGCGAATTTATAATATGATTACATTTTTCTAACTGAAATGATGCGTTGACAGAAATTTAAGAATTTCAAAGGAAATGTGATTAATTGATTTTGTAATCAATTTGAAAGAAATATTTCAGTTATTACATATTATTATTTAAAATGTTCCAAACTTTAAAAACAGTTTAACAAAAATACTTTCAATTCTTAAAATTATTTATTTTATATTATAAAGAGAAATAAATCAAAGCTTAGTATTGTGGAGCAATTGTTATTGTTCTCTATAAGTGCACTTCCTGCTACATGTATGAATTACTTAACTCTCTCAAGAAGCTCGCTGTTTTAATTTCCTAGACACGTTTTATGAAATTCATATCAAGTCAAGTTTTGCAAAAAGAACATATATACAAAGTTTTCGTCTTTGGTATCAAATCTTTAAATGTAATTAGGTAGTCTAATTTTAGGCATACTATGAAAACACCTGAATGTTGTTGAACCAAGGTTTGTGTACTGAACGGTATTGTTTTGCATGTAAAGCTAGTAGAAGTCACAAGGGGGCAGTTCAGATGAATACAAAGGATGGGACAGCACAACGATTTTGTCTACTTCTGAAAGTCTTGAACTATGGATGCTTTGTGCGATGATACTTAGTCATGCAGCAACCTGACATTAGCCATTCTGTTCCAGGTTTTGGAAAGTATTTGAAAGTATTTGTTAAGTTTATTTTTAAAAGAGTTATTGTCTAGTAAATTTCAGCATTAACGGACTTAAAGAACACCAACATGAATGGCAGGACTCTAAGTTGTTTGGACAATGGCATACATTAACTTAGTAATACTAAATACTAATGGCTCTTTTTGTAACGTATGGTTCCTTTCCAGTCATTGTAGACCAAATTGTTTGATTTTACGTTTCCGTTTAAGCTCATGAAAACGAATCCATGTTTCGGCACCAGTAACGATATGTGCAAAAAAGCAGCAAAAAAAAAAAAAAAAAAAAGCAACAACAAAAATAGTGTATTGTAATTTTAAAACTGTTTAGGCAACAAATCATAGCATTGCACAAGAGCTATTTTTACAATTAGTCTAACTGGTATAATGCGTTGGCAGAAAATTTATCTCGAAATCGATTTGACAGAATTGTGTCAGTAGTTATTTTATCATTGAAGTATTTCAAACTTTAAAATGTAGGACTAACAAAGATGTCCTCAGTACATAAAAAATGTTTTGTTTTTTTTGTTTTTGTTTTTTGTTGTTTTTGTCCAGAAAGAGATGAGAACTGTTGACGCAATAAAGACATAAGATATATATTCTCAAAGTGCACTTACCATCAAGCCTGAGCATTATATATATAACATTTGTCATTATATGGCGTTTTAACAACTTTATTCGATACCTTTTCCAGTAATTCACCAGACAAGACTAATCAAACATTATAAAGATAAATAAATCAAAGCGTGAAGTAAAGGTTATCTATAAATGCACATCTTGCTATTAATAACAAAATCCGTTTTAGAAGCTCACCTGATAATAATATCTTTAACATCATTTATAATATTTATTCAACATCTGAAAGATTTTCTACATATTCATTAAATTTGATTGCACAACATTATAAAACATTTGCAATATGGGTTACAAAAATAAATACCAACAGTTTTCCGCTGGAAAAAAATATTTGCCTGTGGCGTTCGTGGCCGAGTGCTATTTACATTGACTTCGAATCAGTTGCCTTGCCCATCACCGCTGGTTGTTCAAATTCCGCTAGGGTCTTTAGATTCTTGTCATGTTAGACAGATATCCAGCTAGATCGTTGTGGCTCTTCGTGTCAGACATAATGCACATAGGAAAAATTCGTTGTTTTCCTCTACCAGTCAAAGCTGGAACGTCGCCATATGACCTAAACTGTGTTTGTGCGAAGTAAATTCAACCGAAACACATCTTCAGTTAAACACTGTTGTACAGCGTCAACCGGATATAGCCCATAAAAACGCCGAAAACGAAACTAGAAAGCGGTACACCGAGTACACCCAAGGTAATGTTTTAACTTATTTCTTCATCATTACTTTATCGATTTTTCCAAACCAAACATTTTTGTAAATCATAATATGTCTAGTTTTAGAGCAGTGTTTGCTTTTGTCTGCAAATTTAATACTTTTTGTAAACTTGGCGATAAAATGTAGCGTATTTGTTGACATGTGGGAACGATGTTGATATTTACCACTAAATCAAGCCCAAAACGCATTTGAGGTATCGAATTACGCCGTAAATATGGGCTATTGTCATCCATCTACTTATATTTGAGTTTTCATCCTTCAACTCGAGCTGCTTTTAACAAAATTTGCGAAAAACGGCCTTGCTTGGTGTACAGAGTATAGCAAAAAAAAAACAAATTTAAGTGAACGGGGTGTAGTAGTTTAATGTACAGGGTTTAGTAGATGTGTACGGTGTCTAGCAGTCATAAATAACAGGGGAGTTTGTCACAGTCCAGAATTGTCACTTATTAGCAGAGAAAATGTAAAAGCGGCCGTATATCTCAGTCGGTAGAGCCGCGGAACGTTATTCCTAAAGTCACGGGTTCGAGTCCCGGTCACGCTGCACATTTTTCTCAACCTGTGACAATTATCATCTTCATCATTTATCATTTTCAGAAAAGCAGCAGCATTAGCGGTATCATTGTATTTATAAAACAATATCGAGGTCACTCGAGTTGGACTGCACAAAAATTGCTGAAGATTTTATAACCCCTGAGAAAATCTATTTTTACAGAAGCTCATTAACATACGTTTGTTTTTCAATGAACTGGTAAAATAATACACAAATATAAAAGTTTAGTTCAAGTTTAGTTCACAATGCATAACTCAAACATGGCTTGATCGTGTTTAAGACAAATTATAGAAATGATAGAATTTGCTGTAATGTTCTGATAATATGGAATGAGATTATGGTTTTTTAGTTTCACATTTTCCTCACATTTTCAATAGTCACGCATAAAAACTGGTCTAGCAGGACGGAAAATGTTTACTGCAATTAATAAACATGTTGCGTAAAATGTTTATAAATTAATTAAATATTTTTATCCTTTATAAAATGAAAATCATTCACTTCACAATCCCTGCTCCCGATATCGATCTTCAGCGCACGTGTATTTGGTCTGGTAATGAATTTATCTTGCGAACATGATTTTAGTTTACCTACTACACCCCGTACACTCGCAAACAGTTTTCCATCTATACCCCGTACACATGCGTGCTAGACTCTGTACACAAGGCAAGGCCGTTTTTCGCAAATTTTGTTAAAAGCAGCTCGAGTTGAAAGATGAAAACTCAAATCTAAGTAGATGGATGACAATAGCTCATATTTACGGCGTAATTTGATACCTCAAATGCGTTTTGGGCTTGATTTAGTGGTAAATATCAACATCGTTCCCACATGTCAACAAATACGCTACATTTTATCGCCAAGTTTACAAAAGTATTAAATTTGCAGACAAAAGCAAACACTGCTCTAAAACTAGACATATTAAGCTTTACAAAAATGTTTGGTTTGGAAAAATCGATGAAGTAATGATGAAGAAATAAGTTAAAACATTACCTTGGGTGTACTCGGTGTACCGCTTTCTAGTTTCGTTTTCGGCGTTTTTAGGGGCTATATCCGGTGGACGCTGTACAACAGTGTTAAAGCAATTTCCTCGCTGTACTGATATGATCGTTTAACTAAATCATTGTCATATAAACGTAATCGTCAGTATTAGGTTTTGCAGTATACGAATATTAAGTTTGGGTTGCATAGTAAAAATACTAGATTTTAGCTTAGCTTTTTATCAAAGCATTATATATTGTTATGTAATTATGTAATGAGCATGGCATATATCGTACCTTAAACATTAAAAACATTAAATTTACTTACACGTTTTAGGTAGCAAATTTGAATCCCAGTTTGAGCTTGAAGGATGTTAATTTTAGCTTACCATATATGTTAATCGTTTGAAAAAATCGTTTGGATATCTTTTTCGTCGTTGTTTTTCAATGAATTGATTAATGTTCAGTGCATGTTTGTTATTAATAAATTTACAGATACGCAGGCAAATTAATGACACAAATATTCAAATTATCTTATGTACTATATATTTTGTGTTTGAAGCGTAAATACATATTTAAGTATGTTGAACAATTGTATACGCCCACAGAATTACGAGTAGTTTTAAAACAAGTCATGTGACTTAGTTAATTTAAGAAATTTTGCAGATATTGTATGATGGAAACAAGTCTAGGTCATTCATTTGTCATGATCTTTAACGTTTCCATAGTTCACGGTGTCAACTTATGCGATATCTTAACGCTCTAACATGACTCAAATGGACACAAGTTAGGAACCACCATTTTCTTCTTTAGCAGGAGAAAAGTGACTGCCTAGTGTATTTAGTTTGACATTACAAAATAACGATTGAAAAACTCAAAACAAAGAAATGAAAATATTGCATGTGCCTCCATTTAAGAATAATCAATATTTCTTGGATATTTTTTTCAATAACATTAAAGGGAATAAAAGAAAACAATCTTAAATATTACATGATTGAAACCTGTAGTTAAACGTATTGGATACGAAATGTCTTGCTTTTACGAATTAAATGTGGTAGAAATGCAAACATGTGACCCGAGAAACATTTGTGACCTTGAGTCAAGGGCATCTTTTATGGCTGCCACACGGCGCTTAACACCTACTGTTTTGATGTATAAAATATGGACGAAAACTGATCACTCGTAAGCATCATCACAATTGTCACAGTACAATCCGTTATGATTGGTTCGTATGTCGCAAGATCTGTTTTAATTAAAAAGAAACGTACTGGTAAAGTTGTCAACACCACGAAACGTATTTAAATATACATTTTTGATAAAACAAATGTTATAGTATTTTATAAAATCTAAAACCGGTAACTTATCCGTCTATGGTGTTTTTTTTTTCATGAAATAAGTAAACATTTGTGTTATATATCAACAATATGTTCTTTCAGGGCAAACCCTTTGATTAGTATTCAAATTAAATGTATTTGAAATTGAACGTTAAATTTAAGAGAAAAAGATATTAATATCCGTTTTTGTAATTAACCAGTGGGTAGTATCAAATCATTTGAGAATTATTACAGTGAATAATTAAAGCTGAAACCGATTTAAATATATGAACAAATATAAAAGACAAAGTCGTTCAATCATTTAGATAGACATACTCTAGACCTTCGTATTATGTTTCAAGTATGATTTATGTGAAATAGTTTGTCAGTTGGAACCATTTCACTATTATGTTTAGTAAAAAGAAGATTAGATAGTGTTGATCTTTTGTAATTCATATTATAAAATAGTAATTTGAATGTTAATTAACAGAGTCTTAAATCACATAATTATATGCTTTGTCATTATTGTTAAACGATAAATAACCTATTGATCAGTGTGAACACTTATTTGTAACAAAATATGTGTAGATTTTTATACATAGGAATTTTAGCCTATTACTTATGAGTTGTCAACACTGAACACGTTTGATGATCTCAACAATTTAAGGTCATCTGATTTTTGTCATATAAAAACACATATTTAACCCGAAACAGACGTCTTAATCACGTAAAATATACAAATAATTACAAAACATTTAATGAGTTAGACAAACTGAGTACGAAGCCAAATACAATAAGTATCTCCGTTAAATCTTTTTCCTGTCTATTTCCTGTCCAATTCAAAAAATATTCTGGTTTTTTTTATCAGCCGGAGCCTGTCTAAATTCAGCTTGACATTTTGTTAAATAAACAGGGTTGAACTGTATAAAAGTAGGCTTTCCATTGGTCATTATAATCCGCACCTCCCACAAACGCAAAATTGCTGCCAAGACAACTTTCATACAAGCTCATTAAACATATAATGGTAAAATTGCGATCTTATACAATGCTTTGATATAAAAACGTAATTTGCATTGTTTGTGCAGTTGTATTTCAATGACACTTTATAAATCACTAAGTTATTCTTTTTAAATGTTTCATTTAAACAGGCATACATCACCAACCAAGAAGGTATAAAAATAGTAAAGAACACAAATGTTTAAGATATTTCATGTTTATCAGTACTTGTCAACATGTTTCACTGTCATTTTTGCAAATTATGATTTTTACAAACAAGGTTGAATGCAATCAATAAGTCTACCCTCAGATAATCCGTTGGTCACTTTTTCTGTATTGAAAACATTCCTTAAATTTTTATGCCCCCACAATGTGGGAGCATATAGCGTTGCACTTGTCCGTCCGTCCGTCAGTCCGTTCGTACGTCCCGAAATCTTGTGAACGCAACTCCTCTTAAACCAGATGGCAGATTTTGCTTAAACTTACAGGGATGAACAACCTTAATGTGTAGATGGTAGTAAAGGAAGGAATTTTTGCTGCGACCAAATTTAACAGAATTATGGCCCTTTGTTGATTTTTTTTCACTAGATACTATGTAGAAATTTTGTGAACGCAACTCCTCTTAAACCGGATGGCAGATTTTGCTTAAACTTACAGGGATGAACAACCTTAAGGTGTAGATGGCAGTAAAAGAAGGAATTTTTGCTGCGACCAAATTTCACAGAATTATGGCCCTTTGTTGATTTTTTTACTATAATTATACCATGTAGAAATTTTGTGAATGCAACTCCTCTTAAACCGGATGGCAGATTTTGCTTAAACTTCCATGGATGAAGAACCTTAATGTGTAGATGGTAGTAAAGGAAGGAATTTTTGCTACGACCAAATTTAACAGAATTATGGCCCTTTGTTGATTTTTTTCACTATATACTATGTAGAAATTTTGTGAACGCAACTCCTCTTAAACCGGATGGCTGATTTTGCTTAAACTTCCAGGGATTAACAACCTTAATGTGTAGATGATAGTAAAGGAAGGAATTTTTGCTGCGACCAAATTTAACAGAATTATGGCCCTTTGTTGACTTTTAGTTTTCAACTTGTGGCACATGTAGTCCAAAAATAGTTGACCTAGAGTCATAAGATTGACAGAACAGTTGCGTGTGGGGGCATCCGTGTCCTATGGACACATTTCTAGTTACCTTTAGTTTGTCCGTTGGTAATCTGTCGTCAGTGAAATTAGTAAGCCTACCCTAAATTAGTCCGTCGGTCACTTTGTCTCTCTTATTCAATAAGCATTCCCTCAGATTTTCCGTCAGTCAGACTGTTTTCTTTCCTAACATTCTACCATCTGTCTGTCCGTCGATCTCTTTGTTTTCATTGATAACAATATGTTGGTCTACAATTAGATTGTCCGTCTATCACTTTTTCTTCATTGATAACATTTTGTTAGTCTACCATCAGTCTGTCCGTCGGTTAATTTGTCTTCACTGATAAGATTTTGCTAGTCTACCGTAAGATTGTCCACCAGTCATTATGACTTCATTCAAAACATTTTGAAAGTTAACCATCAGTCTGTTCGTCGGTCAATTTGTTTTCTTTGATAACATTTTGTACGTCTACCATCTGTCTGTCCGTCGGCCACATTGTCTTCATTGATAACATTTTGAATGTATACTGTTACATTTTGTAAGTCTAGCGTAAGACTGTCCGTCGATCACTTTGTCTTCATTGATAACATTATGTTAGTCCAACATTAGATTGCCGTCGGTCACTTTATTGATAAAATTTTGTCAGCCTCCCATTATTTGTCCGTTGGTCAATTTGTCTTCATTGATATCATTTTGTAAGTTTCCATCAGTCTTTCCGTCGGTCACTTTGTCTTCATTGATAACATTTTCTTACTGTACTGTTAGATTGTCCGTCAGTCTCCGGTCTTCATTTATAACATTTTGTAAGCTTAGCGTAAGATTGTCCGTCGATCACTTTGTCTTCATTGATAACATTATGTTAGTCCAACATTAGATTGCCGTCGGTCACTTTGTCTTTATTGATAAAATTTTGTCAGCCTCCCATCATTTGTCCGTTGGTCAATTTGTCTTCATTGATAACATTTTGTAAGTTTCCATCAGTCTGTCCGTCAGTCACTTGTCTTCATTGATTGCATTTTGTAGGTCTCACTCAGTCCGTTAGTCACGTTAAGTCATGTTTGTCCATAAGTCAGTATTTCTGCCTTGATTATATTCCGAAAGCCTGTAAGTTAATCAATCAGTCAGTATGTCTGTCTGTCTTGATATATCAGTATGTATACTCTCAATTTTTCTGTTAGTCACAATGTCAAACTTTAAGGATGAAACATGGAGGGAAACATTTTTCCATCATTGTTGTTACAATGAGTATTGCTCAAATTAAATTCAACTTAAATGCATGAGATTCTGGTAAGGTTGATAAACATTTATGGATAAAACAATAAGCGATACATTTATATGAAATTATTGTAAGTTGTCATAAATGAATTATGGTGTATAAGAATATAGTAATCAGTCGAGCTGTTTTGTGTTTTTCTGCAGTATATACCGACATTGGTTGTTTTTTTTTTTCTAGATGTTCTTCAAAGCCATCATTTACTGAAAAAACATTCTTTATTGTGTATGGTTCATAGAAATCTCCTAAATATTAATATATCTTAAAAAGGATTTCCATTAATACGATTGTATAATCGTGACAATATTTTCAGATGTTTACCAATTGCATATATATTTTCAAAACTTAAAGGCACATTACGTCTCAGTTGAAAAAGAGCAAAAACAGCAACAGCTAGTTCATTTATATGATAATGATTTTTTCCTTTGAAAATTGTATCAAACTGCAAACATTAAAGCCTTTCAGTAATAAATTTGAAACCATTTCTGAGGCACAGTTGGCCTTTCAGCCAAATATTTAATCACCTAAAAATAACCTATGTGCAGTCGTTACGTGAAACTACAAATCGATCTATAATTGTTACAACTTTTAAAAATTATATAAATTATTATCATATTCGTTATTATAAATTAAATCAAAAACTATATACTGTTTTGAATTGTCCATACAGTCTTTTTTGAATTCCTGTCGCGTACAGTTTGTAGACAAAAGTCCTTTGTAAATTGTCAACATGAATACATTATTTTATATTTAGATACCATAGTTGTCAGTGACTTTTTATAATAGAAGTTTGAATCTTTAAATATCTAAGTTGAAATAAAGCATGTCATGATTCTTTCAAAAGAACTATATCTGAAAACTTTACATGTATACGCGTTTGTTCAAATGTCATTCTAGATATGAATGATTTTTTTACCATATTACACGAAGAATCGTAAATTTATGCACATCAAAACAACTGATTTAACAATAGGTCAAAATGTTGTTCTATTGATTGCGAAATATAATTACGATCAGTCAAACTGTAAAACACTGTTAAACATTTGCATAATGAGTTTCATCTTCGCATGGAGCGTCTTATAGTTAAAAACATTCCTTTTAAACATTTGTCACTCAACGCAAAAGTTCGGATTTTTGGTAGGGACTTCGGATACTTTTATTGCGGGAAGCTATTCAGCTAGTTTATGGAACGAGGTGTTTTAAATCACGTTCCGTTCGCGCCTTAAATCATGCACGGAGAACACGCGAGGACAACTAGTGTTCAAATATGAATGCATCTGAACAAAAAATTTGATTTTTCTTAGGTTTCACTGAATTTGTATGTAGTTCCCTCAAAGTATTCTCCTCCGATAGTTTTAGTTTCAGGATTCAATCTTAAAAGGCTTTGGAAATTGTATAATGTTTCATAACAATGCCATAAATTTTGAAATCGGAAAATTGAAAATTGGAAATCATTAAAGACATTTCCATAGTCTTATTTTAGGTATTAGAATATTGTTGAACCTTGATTTGTGCTCTGAACAAATGTTTGCCTGTATTTCTTTAGCACCAAAACAATTAAAAGTCACAAGGGGCAATTTCCGGTGAATATAAAGGATGGGACAGCACTACGATGTTTGTACTGCTTCTGAAAGGCTTGTACTACATATGTTTAGTGCGATTATGCTTTGTCATGCAGCAACCTGACCTGTTACGGCTTTTTGAAAGTATTTGTTTAGTTTATTTTTCCCTGGTGATCAAGAAGAAGAGAAAAAACGATTAAAAAAAAACAAGAGCACCGCATAGGCGTGGCAATATACGAGGGGAGACCCATTTATAACACTGGTCCTGAACATGTATATTTTCAATTATTATTATTATTATGGTGAGAAAGATCTATATTAAGAACTACATTCAAATAATGTTATACCGTTCCTGAAAGACTGTACATCTGTAATTTTCCAGATTCTCATCTAGTCATCATAAAATTATTGAGAAAATAAATGAGATATTATATGACAATTAAAAAATCGCCCTCTCTTTATGTCAGACAACTGTATTGATATTCTCATAGACTACATAAATAAAAAAATATGTTTATCACACAGCTTATATATAGGTAAATATATAATTTATCTCATTTTTATATGCCCTTTTATATTTAGTATGACGTCATTCAGTCCAAAAATCGTATACAGACCGGCCACCAATCCATAATTCTTATGCAGACTGTTTAAACGCGACTTACACGACATGCGAATTTCACAACAACACAAACAGGCGAAATTGTCAATTTGTCAAAAAATGAAAAAAAATCAGAGAAAAGCATGAATTTTTGCTGCATCGCTTGAAAAAAAATCAGGCTAGGGTTTGAGATATTTCAAACACTGAACAAATAAAAATATTATTTGTTTGAAAGCAAATTAAAGAGAAAAAATGACAGCCAAAAAGGGTGTAAATTAAACATGGCCTTTCGGCAAAATGCAAATTTGCTGACTGTTTGGCCAGACAATGGAAAGTTAAAAAAAACTATGCCCACATACCTGTTGCAGTCTGGCCAACAAAACCGTAAACTTGCATATTGCCCTCGATGCCATGTTTTATTTGTTCTTTCATATCAGACAGGATTATCTACCGTTTACACCGGTGCTAGAAAACTCTTTCTTGCATATCAGACTGGCGTTTTATGAGTTTTACCCATGCCGGAAATTTCATCTGGCATGGGGGGTGCCAGATGAGTCGCGTGCTGTACAATGGCACTCTTAGGATGACGTCATTTTACCGTTATGAATGAAGTTGTAATTCATACGCTGTTGTAAGAAAGTATTTACGGTTGTTATGATATAAATTACCATTGAAATTAAAGATAAAGAATTTAAAATATAATGGAATATGGTAGAATATGCAAGAAAAAATATCTGACATATGTTTGCGGTTCGGCAAGCCTCGTTACCGCCCAAATGGCGGGTCACCTCGGGACGGATATTCCGATCCGAACCGCAAAATATGACAGATATTATTATCTTACATCCCCCATGTAAGACAAGTGTTTTAAATGACGTCATTAACGCGAGCCTTTAATGAATGAATTGCGTACAGAGCCTCGTAACCGCCGTAAACAGTTACCCTCGAGCTTAATATTCCAGTCTGTACCAGCAGCCAGTGTAAGATTCTAATATTACATAGTTATCATACATAAACAAACATATTTTCCTCTCATCACCTAATGTCCAATTAATAATTAAGGTGTAACTGATTTTGTTTTGTAATCAATTGCTGGTCATGATACAATACAGTAACTTTACCGAGAGCCTAGAAATCTTGTATTTTATAGTAACGTAACCTTGTGCTCCTTCCAAAAATCACGTATCGTGGGTCAAAATTGACCCTGTCTCGTGGAAAACCTTTCTTTATATCTCATATAAGAAACGCATTAACATTGCCATTAAAGAAAAATGCTAAGGGCTTAGATTGTTTTGATATGAAGCATTGCAAAATAGGCTTCCAGAAAAGTAAACATGCATCTGGGATAAAACAAGTGTCGCTCTTTCAATCTTGACATAACCAATCATCATTTTACTGTCACTATGGGTAGTGACTCAAGGACTCACAGTATGAAAGTACTTCGTCGGTATTTGAGGAACAGTCAAACTGCTGCCCAAATGTTATCCCTGATAGCGATACTGTTCCGCAAACACCCATGACATAACTGATTGATTACCTACTGTTTTGCAATGAAACAATCAAATATATTGTAACAACATATTTATGACATGTTTACAACTGTTTTAATTGTAAACTGTTTACAACTTAAACCTATAGATTTTCTAAATATGATTACCACCGTACATTGTGCTAAGCGACGTTAGCATTTATAGGAGGTATTAGGTAATACAATAGAATATTATAAACAACAATCTGGGATCTTTCTAAAGTGGAAAAAGGATGAAGTACCCATTTTCATGTGCAACATTGTATTGCCCAATATTCAAAAATCAACAAAATATGTTATCCAGTCTCATTTCGAAATTGTATATGTCATTCAATATAAACATTCAGCAATGCATTTTACAGGTATTATGTCATTATAGAAAGACGTCACTTTATTGCAATATCTTGTCATGGCTGCTGCTCAACCTGGTACATCATCTTCAGCCCAGGCATCAGACAATCGTATCTACCTTTTCCGATTACAAATACTGATAATAGATGGTGGACTCACAGTTTTAAGAAATTACGTAGATCAGATACTTACCGCTAAATCCATGACTCTTAGTGCGTGTCTTGCTAAAGAAAACACAACTATCACCCGTTTACGAGGACGAGGCACAATAACAAAGGCACAATACGCCTTATTGTTTCCATCCGGTGGAAATATATCAACTTCCGATTTGGATATCACGCTCATTATTTGCCTCCTTAGAAACCTTAAGTGTTTCGGGCTAAATTCAAAGTTTAACTGGAACACTCAACCAGGACAGAATGATCTTTCAATCGAAGCAGATATGTATAGATTAAAGAGCTACAGAAACGAAGTAAGACTTTATTTCAAAACATTATTGCTGAATAGAACTTAAAAGTATTGATCATTTAAACTAAATATGACATGTCATTACGTATACGTTAAATTTGTGTTCTTTTTTCCATCAAACAAGAATATGTTGTTTATTAAAGTTTCTTATATATTACTTTTTAGAATTGATGCAATATGCTTATACTTTGATTTTATGTAAACAAATCTGTAAATTTATTCCAAAAATAAGTATGCATTTTAAAACGCTGTAATAATTTATGCAAAATACGTTACTGGCAATAAGTTAATGTATAAAGAATTTAAATATCTAAAGTAAACGGGGACTTCATCCAAGAATACCTGTGAAATTTTAAACGCTGTTACAATTAATTTTATATTAGCTACTAGCAAACAGAAACTGTATAAATAATTGTTACATATCTTTTAGAGGTCGTGAAACCGTTTTCATCAATTTCAGATGTGTCATATATCGACGACTACCGGAATACAACAAAATGGATTTAAAACAATGTGGAAAGACATCAAAAAGGTCGTAAAAATATGATTAAATTTCTTGAATTTAATATTATGTCTACGACTACTTTTTAACATCGACTTAAACTTTCGATATATCAAATGTGTTATCAAAGTTAGTATTCGGCTAATCAGTTACTGTACCTACATTGCAGATTCTCCTCAGAGTTAACTCGTCCTCAGGTAAACCATTAACAGACCTAAAGCAGAAGATAACTGACTATAAATCCAGTCCTCTTGATGCAGAAGCAGAAGAGAGAATGAAAAATGAAATTAAAAAATGGACACATTACGAAAAGGCAGTAGAAGTTAAGTTAGAACTTGTTACGAAAGAAGTTAAAGAAGTAAAGGACATTTTGGGGACGCAAACAAAGCGACAAGCGCAAACCCATAAACGAACTTTGAAAAATGCTAAAGATGTAAAGATTACTAAAAGTAAAATAGCAAAACTGGAAAAACAAATGCCAGCTGGAAACAAGATTACAAGGTTGAATGGTAATTTCTCTGTTATAACCATTGAAAATTGTAAGTTTTTGATATCGTATACTCAAGATTTATAATTACCTTCTTATGTTTTGAAAATCTTTGTAATTTAATCCCCCGACAAAGGCGACGCGGGTATGGGAAATATTTTCCGCATGAGCGTGTGTGCGTGCGTTCGTCCATGAGTTCTTCCGTCACAATTAAGCCTTGCTAAGATAAAGAATAACTCCAACAGTACCTGAGCAATTTTATTTTACCTTCATTCATTGACAGAACACTTTGGTAGAAAGTGCTAGATAAGAAAAATAACTTTGCCTTGCCTTCTTTAGAGGTACTTTAAATTTTATCGTCCAGAGCATTACTTCTCTTTGATTTGATAAACTGCGAGAGCACACCTTGCCTTAGGATTTTCCAATGTACATAGAGAAATAAAGAATCCGTAAAAGATCAAACACGACATAATTGTAAATGTTGCAAACTCGGTTTGATTGAACCTTAATTGAACTCAATATATCAGCATAATATTTTAGTAGGAATTGCAGTGTGCAAGTACAAAAACTGTACTTTGTTTATTTTTGTTTTTTCTTCTTTAAACTGCATACGCACATATTTACCTCTTCATCTATTTATTCCTTTTCACAATTATTTTAAAGTTAGTAAGACTATCACTTTGCGACATTTAAGGGTTCCTGTCACCGAGTAAATTGTTCAAATTTCAGGTAACATTTTCCCTGCGGGAGGGGGGGGGGGTGGGCGGTAAACACGCGCAGCATGGCTTCTGTAAGATTAGTGATTGACGGGCATGAGTTTGAAATCCGTTCGGGCTTACTTCAAACAAATCGTTTTGACGGAGAGCTTGAATTCGCCGTGTTATCACATCTGTTGATGCCTAAATTCAAAATTTCACTATTTTAATTTTGAAATGATAAATTCACAGATCTACTTTCAAACTGTGTTAGGGGTCATAGAAGGTAACTTGCACTTTTCAGAACCGACCATAAACAGACGCAATCAAACCGAACCTGCCACATTTTCATTTTCTTTATTTTGGACGTTATTTAGGGATTCCGGTTTTCTCTGTTTTTTGTTATCAAATTTGAATATACCCAGTCTATGCTTCTGTGCATCCCTAGGGTCAAGGTCGACGTCTCAATTACTTAAAAACGGCAATTTATTTACATCAAGTTTATAATTAGATGATTTATCAATTTGGGTATAAAACAAATTTTTGGGAGACATCACTCGCATGTGTTTTTAATGGTATAAATCGTTTACTTCACTGTAAATAAAAGAAATGGTGCACGGGTTTATACTATGGTTAGCAATAATATAGCATATTAAACTTGTTATATGGTAAGCGCTATATAGCATCAAGCGCTTGTGGAGACCCAGCTTAAGATTGCCTATTGGAAACACTAGCGTCAATGTTAAGACACTTTTACTTTTATTAGAAATATGATGGTCGGTCCATAGTAACATTAAAAAATTGGATATTGAATCAAGTATAAAGCATACGTATGTAAAGTCTTCACTTTAAATTAGTTTGAGGTTCCTAAAAACACTTGCAATCTTACAATAAAAGAGAAAAGGGTAGTTTATGGCTTGTTTAAATTCAAACTATTGATTCAAAACAACACTCATTTTGAATAATTTTCGCATGAACTTTGTAAAACCTTTCCTCAGTAGCGTAGAAGTATTTTTTTCATCATTGACTAAGACATGGTGGACAACATCACCATACTGCTTGAAAAGAATTACTTTTGAGATAATATATGAGGGGTGTTCAAAACATGATAGGACTTACAGTCTAACATCTTCATATATCATTGAATTGAGAACATTTTCATCTGTACAGTGATTGTATTTTCTTTCTTCCTGTAGAGCATAAGTTTATTAAATACTTTTGCTTAACGCATGTTCTCTGCGATATTGACTAACCACAGTAACACGCACCCGGCGCACCGCATCAAAATTCTATTGAAACCAAGTTTTACTTCTAATTTTGCCTTCGTTGTCTGTCTGTCCGCCATCCGGCTCTCAATATGTCCGTATTCAGCTTGTCCGGCTTTCACACGTTAAGTTGTTGTCTGGATTTAAATGAACCGTCACAGGAGTGATTAGTACCATCCCTAGTTATGTATATACCCAGCACGTTCCGCTTCGCTGCTCCAAATTTCCGTTAGAGCTATAAATATTTCAATCTTGTCCGACTTTCACAGGTTGAGCTGCTTGAGAGATTTCAATGAAACTTCACAGAAGTGATCAGTACTATCCCTCAATGTGCATATGGCCGGTGCGTTCTTCACCGTTGCACAAAATGGCCGCCAGAGCTATAAATAAAAAAAAATTGTTCGACTTCACAGGTCAACCTGCATGTGGAATTGCATTCAAACTCCATAAAGAGTAATAAGTACCATCCCTAGTTGTGCATATGGCGCGCCTGTTCCGCTTGACTTCGCAAAATATGCCAGAGCAAGAAATAGAAAAATCTTGTCCTACTTATACAGATGGAACTTCTTGCGGGATTTCGACGAAACTTCACAGGAGTGATCATTATCATCCCTAGTTATGCCTATCGTCGGCATGTTTCGCTTTCCTGTACAAAACGGCCGTCAGATATTTTTAGAACAAAGTTTTTATGGCTTTCACAGGTCTAACTGCTAACGTGAATTTTGACCAACATTCACGGGAGTGATCAGTACTATATCTTTTTTAGACATAGATTATAGATTCTAGATTATTTCCTTTTATCTATATATTTCATTTACACATTTTGTTATATTTAAGAGACATTTTGACGCTATTCAGACATGGAGTGGCTGAATTACAAAGTTTTGAACAACAGCGGTCATTACGTTTAATATAGACATTTGACATTTGTTGAAAATGAAATTCGGACCTACGTTTAACTTTGTCAACAGATTTGCGAAACTCCTTCAGATGCATACAAAAAAGATTAAGTTAACACTGTACAATTAATATGCAATGAAGATATTCGTGTTTATCTTGCGCAAGCAATATAAAGACGTCTATTACGAGATAACAAAAAGAAAAACAGGAAAGGGCGAGGATAATAGCGAATAGTTGACAAGACGTTAATTCCAAGATTAAAAAAAACACACGAGAAAAACGCGGAGAGTGACGGTTATCGAGCAATGTTTTCGGAGAGTGAAACCAGAATGTTATCGTATTTTTCTTGCTTCATTTCCACATATAAGGCATGATCACAGTCACACGATAGCTAAGAAGAATTATCCAGATAGAATGACGCTTCTTATATTTATTTTCATTTATTGACGTCGCACACCACTTGTCATTTGAAATTAAAAAAAAAGTTATTTGTGAACATGTCATATTTATTTTTTTACTGTATATAGAGGAAATGTTCCGATATTTGTGTCCTGTAAACTTACGCACACAAATTAGAAAATGAAAACAGGAGATTTGCAGTCCTCTTATCTCTTGAACAACCCTCGTTTTAAACAAACTTCTGTTTTAAAAATTTGAAAAATTGTAAATATGTAATTAATTCGATGCATACTTTGACAGCAACATGCAGTACAAACCGTGATGTTAAGTAATTCAAATATGATCTTGACCGAAAGCAAAAATGACGTTCGACAAATTGAGCTTCTATGGTGATACTAAAAATGTTGAGCTCAGGTCACTGTTCCGGTGACTGTTGTTAATATGGTTGAGCGCCAATTTTCATGAGTTGTTTCTCAATTCTGTCTTTTTTTATTTTAGTATTATTATTATTATTATTATTTGTTTTGTTTAGTGGGGTAGCTGATTACTGATTAAGGAGTCATGAGGACAAAAATGTTTTTTATAAGTGCTGCTATCCTAAATAATGTTGGGTCTTTGTATCTTACTATTTTAATTCCATTATTATTGTTTCTTTTCTTTATTCTTGATATTTTTCCTTAACATGTCATAAGGGCTGTACTTTTTTGTGCATATGAGCATCTGAGTTCCCCCTCAATCGGATGAATACTCAAATACATCTATTGTATAATAATGGTATAATTTATGTTATAGACCTGCTTTATATACCGGACTGTATTATAGCTACAATATATTGTTAAACCTCATGTTGTATTTTTATATACTTGAGTGAAATAAAGTTTTCTGTCTGTCTGTCTTTATTTACAGAATATTTGGTTGTTAATGATCCGGCGGTAAATGAAGAACGATATCAGCAGCTCAAAACGGGTAACATTTTTTTTCATTTAACCAATATAAATACAAATTTGTGTCCGCTTCATTCATAGATAGAAAATTCTTTTATAAAAGGGTCATACTTTAAACATGACCAAAATAGCACAACAAGTCCGTATCAATTCAAAAAATAAATCGCTAGAAATGAAGGCCAGAAACATGAAATATAGAAAAGATAAGGATTGAAAACCTTGCTTTTGAAATATTTGTCGTTTAAAAATTGCGTAACTTTCAACTTTGAACATGCTGATAAATTACCTAACAAAATTATAGTTGATTTTTATGAAATATCAAAATACTACTTTGTTTGCATTTAACTATTCACACAAATAATTAGCATTTAGCGCAAGTTTGTTCAATTGATAAGCATGTTTAAGGCCCTTAACCAGTTTTTACACGGTATTATATCATGTCTGCATGTTTGCCTTTCCTCAAGAAGAAAACAGTACTTCTTTAGGCATAATATATCGCCATATGAACATATCTTCGGATTTTTCAAAATTCTAAATTTTACCAGTTCATGTTAAATTTAATTCTGCTATAGCCGGTGCTGGGGACGTGGACGGTAGTTTGCACTTGACAGTACCTTCCATGAACAGGCTCAATCAAACCGAGCCTGCAACATTTTTAATTTTGCCGTGTTTTGATTTCTTTAGGGATTCTTATTTTCTCTATAATAAACATGCATTCATTTTTTTTCAAAACACATATCATATTGATTTTTCAAATCAAATAACCAAATACTCCTCTTTCTTAATCAGTCGCTTTCCTTTACTATGTTTTCTAGAAAGTGTTGTTAAAAGTATTTCTTCATACAGCATACTAAATTTATGGGAAATAGGAAGATTTCAGTATCAAGAGAACAAATAGGAACTATTTTATAATGAATATTGCGTTATAACCAATTTTAAAATTGGTTCAAGTAAACTAATTACCTAACTGGTGGTTATTCTCATCATGCAATCAGCTTTCAAAAGAAAGGACTGTCATCAAGGAGCATGACATACCTTCATCAAGAAATTTCAAATAATGTCTCTCGCTTTATGGCCAAGGTCACATTTATATTCCAGTTTCTTGATAAAATATTTTAAAGTGCAATAATGGTCGCTTTGTGTCATCAATTCTGTTATTTCTTGGTGGGTTCAAAAATAACTCGGCATCAGAGCTGCATCAGTACTTAGGGTGTAGTACTTAAGTACCAGTACCAGTCCTTGGCAGATTATGCATGTACCAATACCAGTACCAGTACTAGATTTTTGGTAAAGTAATTAAGTATCAGTACCATTACTTTTACATATTCATCAAAGTTTGAATTAATACACAGAGTCAAACAAATAATTACAAATATTTTTCAGCATAGAAATAAAATCATAATTTACTTCAAAATTAACAAAACATTTTTACAACTTTATAGTTTTAACATATATTTTTTACAAACAATATTTACAACATATATTTATGTCATATCTAATTGTTAAGTAACCAGTCAACTGTAATACAATGCAATCATCTTTCATTTAAAACACAACAGTCTTTTTAGCCTTCCACACCTTCACACCTCTGTTCAATTTATACCAAAGTAAATAACAACTTTGTATGGTCCTAACAATATCACTTGAAATAGGATAATTGACAATAGAAGCAATTAATTAGTAATGATTTTGCTCTTTTACTAGTAAATACAAAGTAATAAAATATTTTAATAAGGATATTTTAGGGTTAAGATTTATTGAGTCTGTTTATCTCAATTCAATTTTTACTTTAAGTATTTGGTGCTCTTTATGATGAATACTAAAATTGAAAAGAATATCGCAGCAAATTATCTATAGATTTAAAATAATGTAATTTACATCTTTATTTTATGAGAAAAATTGATGCTATTTTTATCAAAACCAAAAGTACTGTCTAGTAATGCAGTAGCAGTACCACTTTTTAAGACAGTAATGCAGTACCAATACAAGTAGTAGCAAAAGTTTGTGAGAGTAATTCAGTATCAGTACAAGTACTTGCAAAATCGCTGCAGTACGTACTACAGTACCAGTACCAGTCATGCAGCTCTGCTCGGCATAGATGTGTTTAGACATGATGATAAGATGTTGCGCAAAGGAATATGGTCTTTTGTTCAAATGTCGCACTTGTAAGTCGTATGTCATTTTCCAAATAAATCAACAGCATCGCACTATATAAAATAATATTATATCATAGCTTTGGCACATGCGACCTTGACTTTTTAGCTAGCAAGCTGAATTTATTCAACACATTAATGCGCTGTAATCTTCAATCCATTTAGAAAAAAGTGTGACCTTGACACTTTAGCTAAGGACCCGTGTCTTGTGCGTGATACATTACCACTATGTTCAATGCATTTAGGCAAAAAAATAAATCCGTCAAGGAATGGAAAAATTGTTGACCGGATACAAACAGCAATTCATTTTATGAAAACAAATCATTTTGCAAGCAACATATCGTGCACGCAGTACTATGCCCGCTGGTATTTCACTGAAACTACGCAACGTGATTAAATTCAAAACAGTGGATTTTCTTCAAATTTATATGCAAGGCCATGTTTAAAAATAGAAAAAAGCCGATTTTGTGTAATTTCTAGTCTTTTCATCGTTTTGTGCTAACTCATTACGCGATATACACGCCTTTTAACGCCTTCCCACCCCTTTTTCGTTGTCTCAAATGGTGAAAAAATGCCTTATTTAGGATACCCTACACTTGCTTTTGTTTGAAAAATGTTGTGACAATTTGAACTTGTAACGGGAGACTTTTCAATGAAAACAGCAGTTTTTCACAAATTGCTCATGAAGTAATGGGTTAATTAAAAGAAAAACTTGAATCGAGTGAAATGTGATAATGATGAAATGTTTATATTGTAAATGTTCAATTAACAAAAGAACCTCAGATGACAGTGCATTTTGAGAATAAATACACATGTCATATGTGTACCGAGTATTGCGTTGGAGTTGCCCGCCGATGTCACGCGGTAGGGATGCCTCAAGGTCAAGTTCAGAATTTCATTTCCGCTTTGGTAACTTTAAAAAACAATAGTATATACAAGGTCTGATAATCTTATATTAGCGCAATTAATGCACAGTGAATTTCTTGAAGTGTTTAGATTTATGCGTCAGATCCAATCATTACACAAGAGTAATTGCCCTTATTGTGGAAACAGCAATTTATATGTGGTTGTAATGATATTAGCACAAGTACAATATACGCCATATTTAATTTAAATCAATCCCTAGACCTGAACTTGTACACCTTCTACTTTTCATCTCGTAACACCCTCAATTATAATTCATTGAATTATCTCCAAACGAAATGGTCAAAAATGTAATTTTTAGACTTGTCGTGCACATACGTATCCCAACTGAAGTGCCTTCAGCACTTTGATTCATTTCATGATAGCTGTCACTGTATGTGTTCATGTGAAATAGCCATCAAAGTACGCATGTTTATCCCGCGCATTTAAAAAAGCAGACAAAAATTGAAAATCAACGACTGCCGGTGCCTGTATAATATGATTGTAAGGATTGTAAGATTTTTTCGTTTGTTTTGTTTGTTTTTTATAAACAAAATCTTAATACTGGTAAAATGTTGAATAATAGCAAATAAAGTAGAATTATCCTAAAGTTTGTTTTTCATTTCTTCTTAATATACAAATTCGTGACTTTTAATGATTTTGTAGAAAGTTGCTAACCATGCTGTGAAAAGAGTAGACAGACAGTGGTAAAAGCCATAAGAAATATAATGAAAGTTTGAAACTGTGCGTTTTATCTAAGATTTCGTAGTTCGTGTTCTAAATTATTTAGCTACGTTGGGGTTTTGGGAAACCTGGGTTC
Source organism: Ruditapes philippinarum (assembly GCF_026571515.1). Classification (NCBI taxonomy): domain Eukaryota; kingdom Metazoa; phylum Mollusca; class Bivalvia; order Venerida; family Veneridae; genus Ruditapes; species Ruditapes philippinarum. The sequence continues at coordinate 29,026 of NW_026861060.1, forward strand.
TAAAGTTTCAGACCCTTAAGAAAAACGGGCCGTAGCCTTTTACCCCGTTTTTAATTACAATTGGGAAAAAAATAAAGATGTTCGTCCTTTTTTAATGATAAGTATGGTTATATTTAAAAATTTAAAAAGTGATTAATTCTTCATAATGCCGATAGTTTTGTTTCCCGTATTTTTAAAACCCGGTATAATCCCCGGTCATTTGGATATTTGTTTGTTAAAAGGAAAAATTGGGTTGTATTTGAAATTCATTTGCGGGATTTGAACCAACAAACGGGTTTTTCCCACCCGTTTAAATACACCATGGACAAACTATTTTGATAAATTTTTAGTATTTGACATGAGTTAAAAATTTGATACCAAACCATTAAAATCCCCCAAAAGTAATTAAGGAGCCTGCTTAAAATTTAATTTTTCCCGGACGGGTTTTTCAAAATTTTAAAATATCAATTGGGCAAAAAGGATCCATGCCAAAATATTTTTTTTTCAAATGAAAAATTCAAATTAAATTTAAAACCCCTTTAATTTAATAACAAATACATCGTTCTTTTCTTCTTAGTAATAAAAAAAATGTTATTTTAAAATGGGATATAACAAAAAGTAAAGCAACCAATCAAATTTAAAAAACCGAAAAAATTTTAAAAAAACAGCGTTATTTAAAATATAAATGGGAAAGTATTGCGGGAAAAGGTTTTAAAATTTAACTCAAGGAAAAAAGATAATTATTTTTATTTTAATTTTTTTTAATAGTTTTTGGTTTTTTTTTTCTGCCCAATTTTCGTCATATAATCGGGTAAAAAATTTTAGCAAAACCCATTTTTTTTAATATGGGTAGCTTTTATTTTAGTATAAAACCAGGGTATACAAAAACAATTAACAACTAAGTTTTAAATAATTTTTTAATAAAAAGGGGAAAGTAAAAACCCTTTAAAACCTAAATTTTGTCTTTAAAAAATCATCCATTTTCCCTTTCCCCATAATTTTTATTTTTTTTTTTTGGGATTTGTTAAAGTTTTTCCAAAAATTTTACCCTTTTTTCCATGGGCCCACCCTTTTCCTGCTTTTGGGTTTTCAAGGCAATCGATTATATTTTAAAGATTTTTTATTTAAATGGGAAACCAAAAAAGTCCCCAAAAAAAATACTTTGTTTTCATTTTCTACCTTTTTGATAAAATGCAGTTCAATGCTACTTCCTTTAGTAAATTTAAACGTACTGACTTTTAAAATTTTTTATTGGGAAAATTAATTAAAAACCCGTTTTCCCTTTTTAGAAAAATATTGGAAAATAATTATCAATTTTTGATTACCCCCCCAAATAAAATTTCAAGCCCTTTCCTTTTTTGGGGGTGTTCAAGTGCCATTCCTTTAAGAAATTAATACCTATTGCACTGACATGTTTCTTACATTACTTTTCAGATCTTAAAGAAGATCTGATGAGATTCTACAAATTGAGACACAGCAAAGTTCTCCTTTCCCCGCTTTTTGAAGAGAAGGATACACCATTGGCTTCTTTCTATATCAGGCCTGAATTAACCGTTAACACTTTGCAGGAGATGTTCAAAACTGAAGGTGTGGCTAACCGAGAAATATATTTAAAGGCTGATGCTGGACTAGGAAAAAAAACATTTTCAAAATATCTAGCAACATCTTGGTACCAGGCGCATTGTTCAGTTGAAAAAGATTTGCAATATTTTGAAAAGAATGATATAGATTGTATGCGTGACTTTTGACTTCGTATTTCTAGTGTTATTGCGAGATTCGAACACTTCATGTTCTGTTGATGAACTCATTTTCAAACTTATTGTTTCAAAGCTGGCCAACTCAAAATCATTTAAGGAAGAATTTTTGGAGAAACTAATGAGTCATGAGAAATGTCCTAGTGATTCTTGATGGCCTTGATGAATGGACTCACCCGAATAAGCAATGTGAGAGAGGACCACGATCAATCCCCCACAGGAATGATCGAGAAAATTGTACAATTCTAACAACAACGAGACCATGGAAATTAGGAGATTTGAATTTAAGTTCAAATGAATCAGGGAAAACCGTAGAACTTACCAAACTAAGCCGCGACTCAGCAGAAACACTTATAAGACGAACATTACTAAGATTGGAATCTCCTCCTCATAACATGTCAATAGAATTTTATTACTTAACTTTAGTTGATGAAATCTTCAATAGCCGTGTTGCTCACCTTGCATACGTGCCTTTACTTCTAATGTATATGATTTGCTTAAGATGTGAAGGATTCAAAATAGGAAATTCAAAATGTGAACTATATGTAAAAATAGTCGAACTCCTCTTACTAAGAACGACACAGAAATACAGAGATATTTCACAAACCCTTCTTTCCAGTGGTATCCCAGCATGCTTTGCTGAAAATGATAAATGTAAGGAATACTTCCCACTCCTCGTGAATTTAGGACATTTAGCTTATCATACATTATCAAAATGAAAACAAGAGAAAACACGCTGGTATTTGATGGCTCAGTTACTGAGAAATATCTAACAACAAAAGAGATGAAATTCACTCTTCACTCGGGAATATTGTCTCAAAAGTACAACAACAAAATTAACTAAAAAGGTTAGTAAAGTGTCATTTTCCCACAAGACAGTTCAAGAATTCTTCACCGCCATATTTATAAGTTCTGAGAAAGAGGCTCTGACAATTGCTCTAGAAAAATGTAGAAATATTCAAGACATTCTAGACATGTCAATAATTTTGGAATTTATAAGTGGAATGAATGCTGACCTGATGTATGCAATATCAAATGATTTGATGTCTGTGATAAATGAAGACGAGAAAACACGCTGCTATAGAACTATGATAGGTGACGACAAGTACACGCCATGTAATCCTTTGTATGCCATACAGAAAATGTTCATGTCGTGTTTAGAAGAAATGCCTGAAAGTGAAAGTAATCAATTTTGTTTACAAGATTTCACAATTTACGAGACCGAGCACAGTAAGCAGTTACAACGTTTTATTAAAACAAAATAAAAACAACATAAAATCACTTTTTATAGACACCATATATAGTTCCAGCAGTTTACATGAAATTTTAGGGTTATTCTCTCTCACAGATCTCAGCCATATACAGAAACTTTACTTTAGTTGTGACGAGGTGACTGAGGTAAGTCGGATTTTGTTTCCCAGTTTACAGGCCGTTACTTTGTTGAATGGTACATGGACAAATGAAGAAGAAAATCTAAGTGACAATTTGGGCGCGATTACAAAACTTACAATATTTATATATTGAAAGTTTCACGTTATCTCACAAAATACTGGAAACATTTTTTCAATTTTATCTCCGGTCAAAAAATCAATGAAAGAGTTAACATTGGAGGGGTTATACTGTAAAGAACATGGCCGCCATGATTGTAAAAGATGGAAATTGGACTTGTCTCAACATTCAACTCTATCAGCGTTAGAGTTGCAGGGGTTACCTGGGAGGCTACAATTAAATATAACAACACCGTCATTAGAATTTGTTAGTTTGGAGGACATCAATCTAGATGAAAGTTCATTGTTATTGTCAAGTGATATGATGAATATTGAAACTGTGTTGTTGTGGTGTCTAGAAATGTCTGCAAGAAGTTTCCAGAACTTTATGAGGCCTACCGTGCTGGAAAATCTGCCTCAGTCAGTTGCAGTAGTTACTTACAACATAAAACCAGAAACAGAATTTGAACTTGTTAGACAAAATATTCGGAGTTCACAAACTTTTGATGTGATTGAGGACGACGACGATTTGTTTGGGTTCGAAACAAGAAAACCAAGTAAAGAATAAACAAGAAAATAACATTGTACAATGAACTGAAGAAATTACTTCAATTATATTTAAATAGAAACTTCGGAAAATAAAATGGCGACTTATGAAAGTCTACTTTTATCGTTTGTGAACATTCATAGTGGAGTTAATAAGTCATTTCAATTACAAACCATAACCTTAATTAAAAGTGCAATTAATTAAATATTTTTTTAAATATTTCAAACATTAAATGGAGGAGATATTCAGATGTGTTTTGTTTAAGGAATAATATGGATAATCATACAAAGTGGAAATAGGACATGGAAATACGGCTCTTCTTCACAGGTAGGAGATTTTTAAATTAATGATTTTTATTTTACCTTTCTTGATAATTTATTCAATACAAATATAAATTATCTAATTTGATTAAATTATACATTTGCCTAGCATATATGTATAGGATCGTTCATGTCTATTCTATTTCTATAATTTAGATAATTAACATGTGCAGCTGTAATAAAATGAAATATTATAAATATGTGTTTGAAATCAGAATTATATATAACTGCTAGCATATCTTAGCAAAGATAGGCAAATCTCCCTTGCAGAATTATTTTGGCTCCAACGTTGGAGCCATTTCAATTTTTTCTCATTGGCGAAGTTGGTGGCTCAAACTTATTTTGACCCAGAGTGAACCCTGGAGCCCACAAAGGCGAAGTTTTAGATTTTTTTTGGGAAGGATGAAACATTGACTTAAGTGGACTGTTACCAAGTGTTTTTTTTACAACATTATAACTCTTGCAGCAAGCATTGAATTTCATAGAAACAATTTATTTTTAATTGCCACATGTGATTTCATTAGCAACCCTTGACTTTCCTTAGCAACCTTTACTTTCACAGCAACTATGAACTTTCCTTCGCAACCATTTACTACCTTAGAAACCAGTGACATCCCTTAAGCTTAGCAACCAGCAACCTCTGTATACATCATTGACTTTCCATAGCAACCAGTGACATCCAATAAATTTACTCTCCGTAGCAACCACTGTCTTCTATAGCGGCCAATGATTTTGCGTCATATCCATGAACTATACTGAACCAAAAAAGAAACTTTCGCAAAGTACGAGCACTAGTGTACAAAAGGCATGAACGGAACCAGAGTTTTGCGCTACAAAAAGCGAAAATAAGGAAAACACGGATAGGAAGACCGATCTTCGTCGCTTATTTCGTATAGCTAAAAAAAGGAGTAACTAGACCGGAAGTTCGCGTATAGCAAAAATTAATGTATGCCATCCATCGATTCAACAGACCTTATTAACCACATGATGTTTTAAGTCAGAAATTGACGATTTATGGGTACCATTATTGCGTTGAAAGCCATTGAGAGTATTTGAGAAAGGCGCATTATATAGATTTAACGCCGTCTTTGACGTTGGACGTGCGCCGCGATTCAGTTAGTTGCCATGGTGTTTATGGCATATTTTTGTTGTTTGTTAATATTTATCTATGAAAATTTGTGAACATATTTAAATTATATGGGTTTATAACATATTAAAATATCAAATTCGTACCTGTTTTATTTAGCTTTTAAACAATCTTGTCACAGAATATTGGGACAACCCTCGTATATGCCAGTTGTTCAAGGGTACCACTTTGATGTACACACTAATATACATGTAGTAGCTTGTAAAACTCGTTTTGTTTGCTAAATCGGTCAGCTAATCCCCGTATAAAAACCAGATATGTTTATTCAATGTAAAAATCGAGTTTCAAAAGGATTGAAAAACTGTACTAACATATCTACATTCAAACTTGGAGTAAGTTTCTTTTTTGTTTCAGTATACGTTTGACCGAACTCCTTTTTTTGCCATGTAATGCGATGGCACTGCATTAATCAAATACAGTCTTATTATCTACTTATATTCACTCATAGTTATCTATATGTTTACCGGAGAATATAGACATGCGTCATTTAAAAAAACTATATGCAATAATTACAAAACTTGTTTCTCGTTTCAGCGGATAGTTATATTTTTTTAAATCAGAATCTGCAAGTGAGTTCAACAGGACATATTTTACCAACTTTAATTATAATGTTTTGAAATGACAGAATGTTCTGGTCTTGTGAAGGTAAATTATTTTATCTTCTAAATTTATCTTCCAGATTAGTTTAACGGTATATAAAGATTGTAAAATTAAGTCAATGATGAAAATATGAAAACAAGAAATTAACATGGTACATTTGATTTATCAAAGGAAGTTGTAAATTTTATGTGTCTTAGTTCTCCTCCAATGTGTCTTAACAAGGCCTTATTTTCAACGACATATGAAATTGATATAGAATTACTCTTAACAGATAGAAATACATGTATGTCACATTATTAAGCACTGTATTTTATTAATATTAAGACTATCTTTTTAAATTTAGTCTTATAATGGTGTTTGCTAAACAGATGAAATACGTTTTATCTGAAACATTTTATACTTGCTATGGATAATAACTTTTAGTCTATAACATTGCACAAAGCAGTCCTCAGAAGGTTTAAAACCAGGAACTTTCCACTTTTACATGACGTAGCCATGCATATCAATTTCATAACCTATAGATTACTGGAAGAGTTTGCCTCCAGAAGAAAAACTTAAAACTCATAAAACTAAATTTTGAATTTTGCAGCAAGATTTTGGTAGTGTTAGTTTTGCTGTGACTGACAAGCAAACAAAAATACTCTAAAGATACAAAAGTTTTGCATCATTTTCCTACACACTAAATAGTTGTTAAGCGTTTAATGCTGTCTCAATCTTGTTTTTCAGAAAAAAGACATCTTCAGTTAAAAGAACAGAAGCAGCGACATAGTAAGAAAACATTTAACTGTCGTATAGCAATAAACGTGGAAAATGCTTGCATCTACCAGGAAATTTACATTCAATAACCGCTGTTGAATATCTGAAATGTTTTTTTTATGAACGGTATATTAATAAATTACCTTAACGGCTTTAAAGGGAAAAATAAAAAATATTCTCCAGTTCAATTTTTAAAGAAATAATACAATCGAAATGAAGCATTGTACGTGGAACTGTGTTTGGATTATGATTATTCCTTATTTAAACAAAACACATATGAATATATGCCTATTTATGTATAATTTAGAAGTTTTGCTCAAAGTTTAATTCTTATTGTCAGCACAGGTGTATATTTTAT
>NW_026861061.1:0-39507 GCF_026571515.1 Ruditapes philippinarum
CATTGATGAATGGCGGTATGCCTTCAATAAGTCATTCGCTGACCGATGCTCAATAAGTACATGTATAATGGACAATACTGGTCAATACTGATCATCAATGAGTCTTATCAGTTCATTTTATGTGTACCTTTTACAATTTAGTCAATTATATTACTGTTTCATACCCAGGAACTAGTTGTAAATGCGAAAAATCACATTGTTTGTACAGCTGAAAAAAATTGCGCCATCTTGTTTTAATAACCGGAAATAATTAATATATAAAGATATTAAAAATACATGGTAAAACTCATAACAATAATAGTTTGAGCGACTTTAATTTTTTTCCAACTTTTTTAAATTCACCAAATATATGCAACTGGTTTCTGATTCTGAGATATTCTCACGTGATGAATTCGTCACAATTGATGTTTTAGATTCACATTTGACTGTTAATAAAATTATAAAAAAAACTATTTCTGCATTGAATCGCCAAAAATGTTGTGATTACGAAAACTATGTAGCTGACTTATTTATTGAAGCAAAAGATTTTATATCACCATATCTTTGTGTAATATTTAACAAAATATTCGAAGCTTACCCTGAGGCCTGACGAAGAGGTATAATTGTACCTATTTATAAGAAAGGCGATGTTCATGACCCTTCTAACTGTAGAGGGACTAGCTTAGTGAATGTTATAGCCAAAATATTTTCTCTTTAACTCTTAGGAACAGAATAAATAAATGGTATGAAGAAGTAAATATTTTCTGTGATGAACAATTTGGCTTTCGTGATAATTATTCTACAGCTGACGTCATTCTCTTGTTCAAAAAGTTTTATCGAAAAATCAAACACTATCGACAAGCAAAGGTAATTTGCTACTGTTATAAGAGTTAAGCTATGGATAAAACTAATTCAATATAGCGTTAGCTGTAAAATGATAGAAAAAATTTAGTAATGAAAAATGATGTGTAAATTTTATCTTTTAGTATGTTTCTGCGTCAGATTACCCTTGAAACGTAACTGTTCATAAGGGTATTTTTTTGTTTTGAATTTTTTGGTTGTCATTTTTTTTGTTTGTTGTCTTTGCCATTTTTTTATGTGTTTTTTTTGTAAAGGGCCCAAAAAGGGCAACTGTTTTGCTGATGGCTAATAAACATAAAAACTTAAAACATAAGTTTGCTAAATTTATACCCTTTTTGGGACCAAATTGGCCCTCGTCCAAAGGGACCATAGTTTTATAGCCCAAATTTAGCCCCCAAAATATAAATTTCTTTAGACTTCTATAGACTTCTGTAGCAACCGCTGACTTACCATGACAACCATTAACTAAACACAGCGACTGGTGCCATTGCATAGCAACATGTGACTTCCCAACCGATGACCTTCATAGTAACTGTTTTCTTTCAATAGCAACCATTGGCTTCATAGCAGCCATCCACCTTTCATAGCAACCTGTATATTCCCATAGCAATCAGTTACGTCATAGAAAAGATTTACTTTTCACAGCATTTGAACCTTATATTGAATTTCTGACTTTCAAGGAAACCATTGATTTGATATAACAACAATAGGCTTCTTTAGTTATTATTGTTTCCCTTACCAAAAGCAACCTGTAATTTTTACATGTGACTTTTTTTAGATCAAATATGAATTTTTTTATATCATGTGGATTAATTTTTTATAGTGTTTTCGTTAAGATTGTCCCATAAAAACATTTAATTAAGGTAAAACGTATAAGGGCCCCACGGCCGTGTTTTTTATTTAAGGCTAACAGGAAATAATGTCAATTCAAGGGTAATTTTAACCCTATAAAATTTTTTTTTTAAATTACCTTTTTAAAAATTAACAATAATGTCTGAAAAAACAAAGTGAAAATCCGACAAAAATTTTAAATTTACTATTTTTTTCACATTTTACAATAAGGGGTGAAAAAGAGTCTTCATGAATTTTTCCCCATTTAATTTTTTTTTAGTTTGGGGCGCAAAAAATATAAAAGCGTTCCCGACCTTAATTGGGTTCTTTTTACACGGTGCTGGAGTAGGTATTATTTCTGCAAAACCATATGTGATATGAATCGGACAAAAATGCGCGTCTTATAAAAAATATACACTTTTGGATTTAACTGGATATAAATATACCCAGTTTTTTTTATTTAATGTTTATTCAGATTGTCAATGAAATATTAACTTGCACAATCGGGCAGACTGGTTATAATTTTACTTGCGCGTCGGTTATTAAAATTGTCACAGGCTTCGGTTATGCACATTGTAGATTATTTTGAAGACTGGTCTAATTGTAAGGATATCATAAGTAAAGATTTTATTGTGACTTATGATAAACCTAATTGACTGCTTCTAACTATTTCTTTTTTCTAGGATTGGATTGCCAAAAGGATTGTGAAGACCGTGTTATTGTTAGTATAGTATTTTCCAGCCTTGGGATAATACTTCTTGCTTTCCTTATCGGTATTGCGATCAAAAAGTCAGGTATTTTTTTATCTTCTTCAGCTAAGATTATAGTGAGTATGATAAGGAAGACATTATTAAATGCAATTGTGTCTTGGATGGCCATGAAAAGTATTGAATGTCACATGGTGAGAAAAAAAGTGCAGCATGACCGAGACTCAAACATGGGACCCTCGGAATACCGTACCGCGGCTTTACCGACTGTGTTTATCGGCCGCCCACATATCATCTCCCGTATATAATGAACAGTTCTGAGCCGTGACATACTACCCAAGTATATTGAATTCGTCCTCGAATTTCACAGAGTAACAGAGTAATGCTAATTATACTCTGAGCTATTAAATGTAACGTTTCAAGGCACACAAATGTTCGACAATTTTAGTTTTTGCATAGTATTATGTTCATTATAAGTATCATAACGTTCGACTAACGTCGTTACACCTACCAATTAGATCATGTTGTCAAACTTTGAAAACAGCATTTTGCGGATTTCTCTAAATAAACTTCATGAAAATCACTTAATTGCAAAAGTTTATTCAGCAGGTTTGATAAATACTATTTAGGGAATAGTTTTCTGTACATAATATTTGAAGTGTCTTGTATGAAATGTCTATATTGAGAACCATCATATTATCATTATTAGAGATGCAACGTTTTTCATGTAGAATATACTCAGCAAAATTAACAGATAATGTATCTTAGAAGATTTCTAGATAATATTTGCAGAAAAGAGTTAAAAATGTTTTAAAAAAGAATTATAGTCACTATACACAATAAATAGTTATTTAGGTACAGAACATGGGGAAGTACAAATGAAGTTATGGAATACTTTAAGATTTTACACTTTCTTTACTTTTTAAAAATGAGCCAAATAGCTATGGCAATATTATTAATTATTCTTATAGCTGTTTTGAAATTATTATCATTTCAGAGGAACTAAAATGGAATGTTATCCTGCTTGCTGCTTTTATCATAAAGTTGGTTCTTTTGATAATAAGCTTAGCAATAAGCATAAGTGTTCTGGCTGATGGTGGCTGTAAAGGTAAGATCAAAGCTCTGACAAAAATAATTGTATATAAATTATTGATTAATGAATGTATTTGTTCTGCCCAATTTCTTAACATTTATTGATTCTAGAAATGTAATTTTCTTTTTTTTTTAAAGAGTAAATGCTAATTTTAAACAAAGGTAGGAAAAGGACAACTGAAAACATATTGAAAAGTTTTCCTGTCCCCTTATAAACCCTCCAAAGTATGTAAGTGCATTAAAAATTAGTTTTTTTAATCCCCTCTATTTTTATTATGAACATTTTTTAGGCCCCTGTTTTTTTAAATTTTCCCTGACCCTTTCCCGTCGGCGTTTGTTTACTTTTTTAATTTTTTTAGAAAAAAATTTTTTAAAACCCGTTCACTTAGATTTTGGGAAACTTGTGTTTTACCCTTTTCATCCAAAAAAAACTGTTAAAAAGGGAGATAACCCCCAAAAATTTAAAATTTTAAAAAATTTTTTCCTTTTTTTTTAATATAAAATTTTTTGGCCGGGTTTAAAATGTTTGTTTTTGAAATTTTTTTCAAGTTTTTTTTCACTTCAAACATTGTAACTATAAGTAAAAATATATGTATTGGTTATTTGCCGGCTAAGTGGTCAGAATGTTATATATACCTCTACTTAAAAAGCGTTAGTTATGTTTTGACTTATCCTGGTATTACACTTTTAAGCTGTTAAGGTAAAAACTTTTCACCCATATTATCTATAATAGATTAAAGTTTTTGGAAGAAAAAAAATATATAAGTATTAAACTTAAATCAAGGAAAGCAACTTTATACTTTATTTGTAGATTTTAGTAAAGCATTCAAACTAGGTTTACGAAGAAAGCTTTATTTATATTGTAAAGTTTTTAAAGTCTGTAAAATCAAGAGTTAAGCATTTTAACATGTTAAGTGAGGAAACTCATATTTACTAGCAGTAAGGCAAGGAGATGCTTGTCTCCTTTCTTATTTGCTATGTTAGAATGACCTTTAAGATATTTTATACATGGTAATAAGACTGGCTTAGATGTAAACATGTTTAAAATATTTTTATTACTATACGTAGATGATATTGTTATATTCGCAATACTCCAAACAAGTACTGATTTATTACACAAGTATTCTGAGCTGTGGAAAATGAAGGTCAATGTTTCTAAAACAAAAATATGATTTAAAAAAAAGGGTAGAACAGTTTCAAGAAATTTAGAATTTCTATACTATAACAGTATATTCAGATTGTGAACAACTTTTATTATTTAGGTGTTGTTTACACAAGTGGAGGTTCATTAAGTACCGCCCTCAATATTATAGCAGGCCAAGCTTAAAAAAAACAGTATTTAAGCCTTCAATAAATATTTACACAAAATTTATCTATTTACAACCAAAACATAAATTAGAATTAATTGATAAAGTCGTGTCTTCGATTTTAATTTTTTGCAGCGAAGTGTGTGGTTTGGGCTTTCTTTAGGGATTCTGTATTTATCTATTTTATGATCACATCCGTGTTATTTGTGTCGTGTGGCGGCTGTAAAAGGTCTCCCCGTACATTTAATCTATGATGTTATATTTTCGATCCTCGGCATTATTGTTGTGCTTGTGGTATTTTTAGTTTCAACTTTTCGGCATTTTCTAGTTGGGTGGTTCCAATATTCCTACTTGAATAATGTTGAATCACCCTAAGGATATGTTGCCTTCTTTTTAAATTTGTCTTTTGACGTCTTATCTGTGATACGCAGGCTTCATAACCTCTGATCTTCTTTCAAAATTCCATTTTATTTAGTTCCGCCCATTGTTTTCTCGTTTAGGGCACACGCTTTTTATTACTTGGGTACCATACGCCGCTTTTCATGGAATGGCACGGAAGTGTCACATTGAAGGTTCCACGATAACCGCCGTATGAACACATCTGCGGATGTTTCTAAATTCAAAATTTTACTATTTCATGTTTAAATTTTGAATTCTGCTTATGTAGGTGCTAGGGGGCGTGGACGGTAGTTTGCACTTTACAGTACTGTCCATGAACATGCTCAATCAAACCGAGCCTGCAACATTTTCAATTTTGCCGTGTTAGTAGGGATTCTGTATTTATCTATTTGTCAATTATTTATCATTTGAAAGCGTGCATTTACAAGTTTGTAATAGAATTTTGGGTGCTTAAAGAAACTACACACCATAGCTTTATTTATGGGAAATTAGATCGTGTATCCATTAAAACTGTGCAATTGTTAAATACCGTATAAGTTAATATTGGTTAAAAATATTACATTTGGACAAATATGTCTTCATTATTTACTCTTTGTTAAAACATGATTTTGAACAGTATGAAAAAATGCTCCATGCTAAAAGATTTGTTATGTTCAGTAGGTTTTGTTGCATGGTTATATCAATTAGTAAGTGATGATAAGATATTATTGTTCTTAGTTAAACAAAGATAAAATGACCAAGATTAGCGAATTCTAGTAGAGCTTTGTTTTATAGAAATAATTCTTTCTTTAGGTACCAACCATATTTTGATTGTATTGCAAATAAATGTGTTCAGCCCTGAACACGTTTGAAAGGGTCCTCTCATAGACTACAAGTAGAAGCTGGTAGGTAGGCAAAACCGATCAGAATACACTTAAAAGATAGAAAATGCTCAATATGTACGCTCGTTAATCTCTTGAAGACGAATATCATATTGTTATTGAATGTTCATTGTATACAGAATTAAGAAACACTTATATACACAAGAAGTTTTAGAACAGACTTAGTATGTATACATTTATAGAATTATTAAATTCAGAAAAAGAAACCTAGGAATATTTGTTGAAAAATCTTTTAAACTTAAAAATTCTATCATTTAATTATTTGTTAAAATTATAATTATTTTAGTAAATACCATTAATAGAAACCAAATTATGTAGTCATTAATATTAACAAGTGTCTAAGTATATTGATAAGTAAAATGTCTTTTTTTTATAAACTATGCGTACTATTCAAAACTTTGTCAAAAGATGATTGGTATATTATAGAGTAACTTTTAATACTTCATAATTTACTTTTTTCTCTTTGGCGAAAGAGCTATGACACATGAATAATGTTAATAATTCATTGTGTGGTATGCATATGTATGTCATTGTATGCGATGTGCTCATTTTGTTGAAATATCTCATCTTGATACAAACGTTTATGTAAAACGAACATATCTGATTCAATGATAATAAGTCATTTTGAACAGTTTGATTTTTAATATATAACATATTTAACAGTCTTGCAATTTCTTTTTGGTAAGGCCGATATTTTTATGTTATGACCATTACAAATGAATTAAATATGCAAAAATTATATTAATTATATTTTACGTTAAGTTAAACACAACATTAATGCATTAAGAGTTGAAGAGTTTGCTGTTATGACCTTCTCCAATATTATCTTCATGCTATGTTAAGTAATCTATACTTATGTTAAGTAATGTCGACATGTGCGCTGCTCGTTGTCTTGTATTATGCTATCTCAGCTGTCCTTTGATGATAATTTATGACAGTGGACACAAACTGTTAAATGAAACCCCTTTGTTTCATTTGAAAAGTACGGACGCTTGTAAGGGCCAAAATCGATGTATGTATTGTAACTTTTGGTTTGAGGATTGGTTTATTTGTAGCTGAAAATGCTTTTGAGACATGGAACAAAACATATGTGAAGTATCCTCACACATAAGGATCTGATATACATCTTAGATCATTTTTAATTCTGGGTCTGCTTATAATAGCAACCTTTGGAGCGGGAACTCTGCTTACCAACTTAATTGTCGATATAAGTAAGCACAATATCTAAGCCAATAATAAATGTGAAGTAAGGTTTAATATGAATAGCATCGTTATGTATGTAGACTTGAAAACTGAGATACATGGAGTATGTTCTGATATTTCGACAATTAAAGCTGACCTACAACGGTTAATATTAGATTGGATGCAATTTGATTTCAACTATACACACATGAAAAGCAGAGTTGTGCTTCCAGAAAATGATTTTGAGAAACTATAGGGTAAAAGGATATTGATGCTTTAACGAAACATGTGACCAGAAGTTTTTGGAAGTCGAACATATTGAAAATTCAGTCGACAAAACTGAGTCACATGCAACGTCCAAATTAAATTTCTTTTTGCCTAAATGACAATGCAGACGTTAGTGAAGATATACTGAAAAAAGAAGATCTTGTAAAAAGTATGCAGTGTTGCATGTCCTAGCGAATCATCATGGTGCGATGAGTCGACTCAAGATGCCTATAGAGTTGGCACTCAAGATGCAATTGGTCAGCGAATTGTAATTTCCAAATTCTTTTCGGAAAATGCCAAATATATACTTTTTAAAGGCAGAGATGCATTACGCGCAATGAAAATTCAATTCACAGCAAAGATCAGAATTAAGCACATTAAAAACTTAAAAAACGCGTGATTATATCAAAGGAGAACTTAATATAAGATCTAATGACAAGCAAGAATATGCAAGACTATTTGTGAGTGCAAAAAGAAAGTGCATTATGCGAAATGCGATAATACATCGCAAGTGAATATCAGCCCAACATGTGCTGATTCGTTTGAGGGCAAACGAAGTTATATTAACAGGGCAGTCTGAAAGACAGCTAAATCCCTTTCCGCAGTGAACATGAATGTGTACTTCTTGACCTTTTACCAGCCACGAACTTGATGTTATGTCATGCATATCATAAGCACATAGTCTCATGGTGGTGATTATTTGTGCCATGTTAAATAAAATCTTCCATAAAGTCAAAAAAGTTATGGAGAACATATAACCTTGATCTTGGGGGTAGCAACCTGGATGTTGAACTCTGCAGATTGTGCCATGGTGGTGATCATTTGTGCTAAGTTACTTTAAAAACCTTTGAATTGTCAATAAGTTATAGAGCGGACATGAAAAATATATGTTTTTGCATTGGCTCTTTAAATGTGACCCTGACCTTCAGGGTTGTGGCTTTATTATTGTGCTCTGCCAATGGTGTAATAATAGTGATAATTTCTGCCAAGTTATCTTAAAAAACATTACAGCGGTTTAAATGTTATGGACTGACACGAAATGTAGACTTTTGAACAGTATTCTTTAAAGTGTGAACTTTACCTTTGGATAGCAAGCCAAATATTGCACTCTGCACGTCGCCTTATAATGGTGATCACTTGTGGCATGTTATTAAAAAAAATAAGAAGTTAAAAAGTTATGGAGCGGACACCAAATGTAGACTTTTAATTATGAAATGAAAACTTTCAACCTTTGACCTTTAAGTGTGACCTTGACCTTGGGGGTAGCAACCCCATTATCGCGCTCTGCACATTGTCTCATTATGGTGATAACTTGTGCCAAGTTAATTTAAAACAATTTCAGCAGTTTAAAGGCTTTGGAGCGGACACGAAATGTAGACTTATATTATGAAATGAAGACATTTTAACATTTAACCTTTAAGTTTGACCTTGACTTTGAGGGGAAGAAACCCAATGCTTGCGCTATGCACATCGTCTCATGGTGATTACTGTTGCCAAGTTATTTGGAAAAAAATCAGTGGTTTAAAAGTTATGGAGCGGACGGACGGACAGAAGGACAGACGGATGCCATTCCTATAATCCACTTTTCTCTACGCGGAAGGGGATAACAAAACTAAACCAACAATTTGTAACAGAGTTACCAACGAATTTGTATACGAAGCATGAAATTGTGCTATTTCAAAAGATTGATGTATGGATCTCAGGACTTTCAGTCCAAACTTATGAACAATGTAAGATCTGCAAATGCAACAATAAATCTATTAAAGAAATAAAATGAAACACTGAATTCAAAAGGTAATCATGTTAAGCTTTGACCTCTAAGTGTGACCTTGACCTTGGAGATAGGGGTGAAGGTGTTATGCATGACATATCAACTAATTGTGGCAAGTATTTAAAAATCCCTTGAACTATAAAGAAGTTATAGATCGGACACAAAATATACCATATAACTGACTATGTAAATCTTTGACCTCTAAGTTTGACCTTGACCTTGGAGGTAGGGACACAGATGTAACACATGACATATCTTCTTATCATTGTGACTATTTGTGCAAAGTATTTTCAAAATCCCTTGAGCTATGAAGAAGTTATGGACAGGGCACAAAATATACCGTATGACAGACTGTTAACCTTTGACCTCTAAGTGTGACCTTGACCTTGGAGGTAGGGCTGCAGGTGTTGTACTAGACATATCAGATCCTTATTGTGACTATTTGTGCCTAGTTATTTTAAATTCCGTAAAAATTCTTGATCGGACACAAAATATACCCTTAAACAGACTATGTAAATTTCTGACCTCTACTTGTAACCTTGAACTTGGAGGTAGGGATGCAGGTGTTGTGCATGACACATTGTCTTATTATAGTAACTATTTGCGGCAAGTATTTACAAAATCTTTCGATTTATGAAAAAGTTATGGACCAGACAAAAAAAAAACCCTATAACAGACTATGTTAATCTTTGACCTCCAAATGTGACATTGACCTTGGAGGTAGGTGACCGGTTGTTGCGCATGATACATCGTCTTATCATTTTGAACAATTGTGGCAAGTTTTTACAAAATCCCTTCAAAGATAATAAAGTTATGGACCGGACACGACATATACCCTCAAATAGACAGCCTTGAATGAAAAAGTGCGACCTTGTCCTTGGAGGTAGAAGTCTGGTTGTTGCGCATGACACATCGTCTTATTATAACAAACATTTGTGCCAAGTTATTTCAGATCCTTTTGATAAATGACAAACTTATGGACCGGACATGAAAGTGTGACGGATGGACAGAGGGACAGACAGACGGAAGAACAGACATACGGACGGACGGACGGACAGACAGACAGACGGACGGAGCCTATTTCTATATCCCCCTTTATTTCTTCGAAAAGGCGGGGAATAATTAAGTAGAAATCCGGTCAAGGCCAAAATTGAAACAATTAACAATTAAATCTTAGAATAATGAAGGCGTTAAAGGACAAGTGATGAAATAGACTTTCTTGATTACGTACAATGTAAAAGGTTATAACATAATCAGCATGGCTGAAATATGGAAAAGAAACGATGAAGAGACAAAACACCTCTTGGAATCTCATACTGATTATTTTCTTCCAGCGGTAAAAAAGCAAAACATGACAGAGCAATAGGGATGTGTCCGTGTATTGCAAAAATGAAATTTTACATTATGTAAACCTGAATATCGGTACGTACTCATTATGCGTGATAAGCAAGTCGACCTCCCTTTTATTGACCTTTCGATAATCTACAAAAAACCCAAAAATAAGGGGGCAGTTGTTTTCATGCAGGGGAGGGAAATTAAAAAATTTTTAAAGCCGATTTTTCCGGGTTTTTACACAGAGCACAAACCCCATTTTAAACTCATTTTATTTAAATTAAAATTTCCCAACACCCGGCCCTTTTTTGATTCTTATTCCACAATTAAAAAAAAACATTTATTTGTTAAATTTTTTTTAAAATTTTCAGCGACATTTCCAGGTACTGAAAATTTAATTTTTTTATTGGGGTGCTGCAAGCGAGTGCTAGTGTTATGAACGCTGCACAGAAGTTTGTCTGCTCTATGCAAACAATTTTTAATCTTAGTACACGGTTCGATATTACTGAATACGTTCATGATCGTCTGATATCTGGTGAACCTCGTGGAAGACCACGTCATTAGGCTCAACTACAGCTTCTGCTCGGCAGCTATGTGTCAGTGCCCAATCTATCCGAACTCGCCTTATGCAAACTCACATTTTAATTTGTGCCCGCAGACCATATTAAATCATATACTGAGGCCGGCCATAGACCTGTCAGATTGGCCCGGGCACAGCGTTACTTACGCTTTACACGAAACCAGTGGTTCGGATTATTTTAAGCATAAGTGTAAGTCATGCTGACGGCAGGGTGCTAATAAGGAATTGCAATATGCCCATTTTAAGTTCATGCACAGTTTTCTTTTATTTTGCTAAATGTAGTTAAGCACATCAAACGAATTGATGAAACATGCACTATTGGTATTATATAAAATATTGACAAGTCATTTACAATAACAAGTGAAACAAAGTTTTTATAATGTTTATATACCTACCGCCACTTGAATTGCCGTTCTATTCTGATACAATTTTATAAGGTATCTTTTTGTTACATGATTATCTGACTAGAATATATACTGAATACAATTCAACATTTGTATTTTAATGGGCGATCTAAATGCACGATCCGGTGTGTTGAAAGATTTTGTTCAGCAGATCATTGTATACCGTCATTAGACCACTATAACGACATATTAAATCGCCCTGTCTTTGACTTCAGATCATTTTGCGATAACATCAATAACACACATTGTCGACATTTAATTGATTTATACACGATAAATTCCTTACATATAATGAATGGTAGAAAAGGAATTGACAAAGATATAAGACAATTTACTTTTATATCAGCACAAGATTAGTGTTATTGATAATGTTTCTTAGTTTCAATAGATATGGTCTATATGGTTAAGAATTTCAGTGTAGAAGAAAAACGGAATTATGACAACATTAGTGTTTAAACGGTTGAAAGGAAAGACTTTCGATATCTGGAATCAGTATATGGATAATACAACAAAAAAGGGTTCGTTTCAAGAAAAAGAAATATTTTATGAACAAAATACAACATTATGAGGGTCTTTTGAATATCCATGATAATTGATGATTATAATGTTGAACCCATTCCAATAGATATAGCTGTTGAGGAACCAGATTCTAAAATAATGCATCATAAGTCCGACTTGCTATTATACACTCGAATCAAGGGACAAATACCTGGACCAGATGATTTTATACCTGATCTTTTTTTGTATAGCATTGGCATCATAACACCAATTGTAATAAGTCTGTTTATTACAATATTTGCTTCTGGTGACTTCTCATAAGCTTGATGTGGATCAATAATCGTTATAATACACAATACCTTGTAACATATCTACTTACGTCCCCCGCCTAAGGGAAGGTTAACATGAAGCTGAAAAATTTGCTATTTCAAAAGATTGAGAACTGGATCTGGACTTTCAGTGCAAAATTTTGATCAATGCTTTATCTGCACATGCAAGTAACAATAAGTTCATTGCAGAAATATTATGAAATAACTCTAGTTTATTTATCAACAGAGAAATATATTAATTTTGTATACTTGTTATCACTATTTCAAAGCCACATAATGTGACAAATACCAATTCAATACAAGACACAGTCTGTTACAGGGTATATTTCGTGTTCGGTCACCAATTAAGGTATGTGAGCAATTCACCAATGACATTTCATTTTCATGGGCCTGGCTTAGCATCATACCCTGTAAGATGCAACAAACTATTTTATGCTTTGGCCTCCAAGTGTGACATTGAACTTTGAGGTAAGGGTTAAGGTGTTGCGCATGACATGTCGTCTTATTATTGTTAACACCTGAGTCAAGTTATTTCATAATCCCTTGATTGATGACAATTTTATGTAACACACTCAAACCCTAGAACTGACCATGTTAAGCTACAGCACTCAAGTCTGACCTTGACATCTAGGGTATGAGTCTGGTTCTGTATATGAGACATGGTCCCATTATTGTTAAAATTGTGCCAAGTAGTTTCAAACTCCCATGAACAATAAAAAAATATGGACTACACACAAAACATATCATATAAAAGACCACGTTAAGCTTTGACTTCTAAGTGTGGCCTTTAAGATAAGCGTGACCCGGTTGTTGTACACATCACCTTCTTACTGTAAAAATGTGTGCAAAGTATTTTCAAATTCCCTTGATGGACGAGATAGGTATGCACTGAAAACAAAATATACACTATAACAAACTATGTTAATCTTTGACCACCAACTTTGACGTAGGCGACTGTTAATTGCAAAGGACACGTCGTCTTATTATTGTGAACATTTGTGCCAAATTATTTCAAAATCCCTTAATTTATGAAGAAAGTATGGACCGGACACAAAATATACCCTGTAACAGACTTTGTAAATATTTGACCTCCTACTGTGACCTTGATCTTAGTGGAAGGCGACAGGTTGTTATGCTTGACACATTGTCTCATTATCGTAAATACGTGTTCCAAGTATTTTCAAAAACTCTTCATGGATAAGAAAGTTATGGACCAACACGACGTATACCCCGAATAGACAATGCTGACGTTTAATCACCAAGCCTTGACTTTGGTGGTAGGGGTCCGGTTGTTGAATCTGACGCATTGACTTATTATGACAAACTAAGTTATTTAATATTCTTTAAATAAAAGACATAGTAATGTACCGGACACAAAAGTGTGACAGACGGACGGACAGACAGACATACATACAGACAGACAGACGGGAAGACGGACGGACAGACGGAGCTTTTCACTATATCCCCCTGTTCCTCAAAAAAGCGGTGGGACAAAAGGTGATGTAAGTAATGTTAAAAATATTGAAGCATTTCTTTACAAAACATTATAAGCCAAACATATTATTGTTTATAAACAGGCTCAATTTCTCTGCAAACATGTTAAAAACATTTCTGAAAACCAATCAGGTTTTAAGGCTGCATGCTCAACAATAGATATTATAAGATTAAAATCAATCATCGATTGTATGTTAAGAAACAAAAGAATAAATGTATGTTGATTAGACAAAAAACATCATTTTATTCCTAGATAACTTTATTAAATGATTTTGTATAAAACAAACGATTATCTAAACACGTCTCTTTCAAAATAAGTTATTCATGCTTTTTAAATCAACAGAAAATGAGAACGTGTTGACGTGTTAGATCGTTTGTAAACGGGCAGTTTTAATGTTACACGCTTTCTTATTTATCAGTGATATACCAAATACATTGATTTATATACAACAAACACAAATTGAAGTATAAATTTCTATTTGTTGTGAGGTTATATGAAGTAAATAATACTGGGTATATCTTTCAAATAAGTTTCCCATAATGCAGGCGTCACATTGTCCCGAAATTGACACCAGATTGGCATACGAATGTGGAATAATGAATGTGGCGCGTAGAAGGCCCGGCGATTAGTCGTCAGCCAATCAATAGCCCAACCAAGTACGATTCCTACAGAAGGTCACGCGATCGTATCCGATCCACACACGATTATTACCGAAAATTTAGCGATGGCATCCCATCCACTCACGCAGTCACCTCAAAAATGCAATTTTATACCAAATATTTTACCCTCTGGACATGCAAAGGCCACGCAATAGGTGCACCAAGTCGTATTTTGACTACGGTGCCTTCGACTTGGTCACGAAGGTGTCACGTAACCTCCGGATTGTATAACATTTAATAAACAAGATCAACAAGGAAAGGCGGCATTCAATGAACGCAATATAAAACCTTGTATAAAACCTTGGGTAAACTGCGCCAAATTTCAGTTGCTGATAGTATTGGGAGTACAACTTCGTTAAACCGTTATAACAAGTTTGATTGAACTTTATCACGCAACCCTGTAAGAGTTGCTCATCATCAAAAGTAGCAATGCTGCTGCCTGTTTTCTTTTGGTTGACTTATCATCAAAGTATGCCATGCAGCAGAAAATAGATTGAAAATAATTGTTTATTAATTGCGAAGATTAGAAGTTGTTGAAGTATCTGTAGAGATGTGCAGGACTGACAGATGAGGAAGATGGTCTGAGGCTAGCCTTTTATATGACCACCATGAAATTTGCAACGCTTGAGCCTCTCAATTTTACTAACTTCGTCCACATCGTGGTCCCATTTCGATGTCATCGTACCAAAAAACGATATTGCGGGGCTTTTCACAGTCGTGTTGCCTTCCTTAGACAATAAGGCATCTTCTTGTTTCCTTCGCATTGTCTTCTTGAGGCAAAAATTCCTGATGGCACCGATGATCATACGATTTAAAGACGAAGACGACACGATTTGACAAGATGGCTTCACACAAGCAATCACCTAAATGATGCAATTTTATACCAAGTAGTTGGAGGCTGTTAGCTTTTTTCACTTGGGGACCATATGCCGTTTTTCATGGAATGGCACGTACGTGTCGCATGATAATCGCCATATGAACACATCTGCGATTTTTCAAAATTCAAAACTGTGCTAGTTCATGTAACATGTTGAATTCTGCTTAAGCATGTGCAAGGTGTCGTAGACGGTAGTTTGCACTTGGCAGTACCATCCATGAACAGGCTCAATCAAACCGAGCCTGCAACATTTTCAATTTTGTCGTGTTGGGCTTTATTTAGGGTTTCTTATTTTGTTTATCTTGTTGATCTTCGCCGCCGCTTGCGTTCATTGCACGCCGCCTTTCCTTGTTGATCTTGTTTATCATATTTTCTTTTATTTCACGACAGCCTTGCGAAGCACAAAATTGGCATACGATTTCAACACGAAAATGAACCTTCGCAATGTCGTCCGGCAATTTTTTGGAATGGCAAATATTTTCAACCGTTAACGAAGTTGCTGCCAGAGCCTGAAAAAAATAGCCGGGTTTCATACGATGGCACAAGATGCCCTTATGAATGGCCCGATGTTATTACGATCAGATCCGAATTTGAACTTTTCCCATCTAGCGACAGTTTCAGGACGGACAGTTGTCACGCCTGCAAAAGGAAAACAAATATCCCGTACGGCCATATTATTTCTTCACTCGACTAACATATTAGAACTGAAAGCAAGTGTTTAAAATATTTAAAAAAAATGTGTTTCTATTCAACATTTATCTAAAAGAATATCATTTAACATTCTTTGCTCACTTGTTTGCCTGTAGTTAAGTTGCGACGCACTTTCACCACTAATACTAGTGGTTGGTGTTACACATGCTAGTGCTAGAAAAAATCTTTTATCTGATGTTGTCTAAACGATACTCTTATTTTTCTGACCTGATCTCCGTCTGAACATTTAGACATATTTTCGTTGTATTTATTCTTATTTTTAGCTCACCTGTCACAAAGTGACGTGGTGAGCTTTTGTTATCGCTTTTCGTCCGGCGTCCGTCCATCCACTTTTACTTTAAAAGACATCTCATAAACTGCTTAGCCAATTTCATCCAAACTTCACAGGAATGTTCCTTAGGTAGTCAACTTCAAACATTGCTCAAAGAATATAATTCTAAGCAGACCTTTCGAAAGAAAAACACTTAAAAAATCTTTTAGAAAACCGAAAGAGTTAGAGCTTAAATATCTAACATGAAACATCATAGTCGTCTTTGCCAAGTTGTTCAAATAAATGCCCTGGGATCAAAATTTTCCTCGCCACGGGGGTCATTGATTGGCCTTATTTGTATACAGTAAAAACTTAAAAATCTTCTTTTAAAAATACCAAATAGTTAGAGCTTAGATATTAAGCATGAAGCATAGTCTAGTGCGTGTTCACCAAGTTTATTTAAATAAAAGCCCTGGAGTCAAAATTGGCCCCGCCCCAGGGGTTCATTGTTTTTTCTTTTATGTATTTAGTAAAAACTTTAAAAACTTTCTTTTAAAAAGTCCAAAGAGCTAGAGCTAAGATATTTAGCATGAAACATCTTCTAATAGGTGTCTACCATTCTTCTTCAAATAAGGGCCCTTTGGTTAAAATTGGCCCCATCCCTGGGATCAATGATTTTCTTAAAATGTATATAGTAAAAACTTAAAAAATATTTTTTTAAAAAGCCCAAATAGCTGGAGCTTAGACATAAAGCATGGAACATCTTCTAGTGAACGTCTACCAAGTTTGTTCAGTAAGGGCCCTGGGGTCAAAATTGGACCCACTCAGGCGATCTTTGATTTTTCTTATATGTATATTGTTAAAACTAAAAAGTCTTCTTTTAAAAAAACCCTCAAAGCTAGAGCTAAGATATTTTGCATGAAACATCTTCTAATGGGTGTTTACCTTTTTTCAAATAAGGGCCCCTGGGTTAAATTTGGTCCTGCCCCGGGGATCATTGATTTTCCTTATATGTTTTTAGTAAAAACTTAAAAAAAAATCTTTTTAAAAGCCAAAATAGCTAGAGCTAGAGCTTAGATATTAAGCATGAAACATCTCCCAGTTTGTCCAAATAGAGCTCAGGGGACAAAATTTGGCCCACCCACAGGGGGGTCATTGTTTTACCCTTTATGTATATAGAAAAAACTTAAAAAAAACTTACAGCTAGAGCTTAGATATTTATCATGAAACATCTTCAAATGTGTGTCTACCAAGTTTGTTCAAATAAAATGCCCTGGCTTAAAATTGGCCCCGCCCGGGGGCCTATATACAGGTGAGCGATTTCAGGGCTATCATGGCCCTGTTGTTTACGTTGTAACCGAATTTTAATACAATTATTCGAGTACTAATCAGCTATAATCTTCACCCTTAGAAGCGCGGTACGATGTGCACAAAATACTACAGAAATCCTCTGCACTTCAGAGTATGTATGAAAATATTAAGGCATACGTTGTAATGGCTGTAATGGCTCAAGCACTGAACTGATTATGTGAACAGTACTGTGGGTATGAAGTTTGAAGCACGACTGTTTGGCAAGCTCAATTTTGGTCTGTATTGTTTTGACGAACTTGAACGATTATTGTCTTAAAGTAATGTACAAGGTATACAGATATGCTGCATTTATACGCGTTAATGTTTACTGAGGATGTAGCCTTAAAATCAGACACTGTTGTTTGTCTACAAAAGTAACGTTAATCAACATTTTGTAATGATTAAAAGGTAAAGGTAAACGATGCAAAAACGAAAATTGTTCTTTTCAAGAATGGTGGCTTTCTGTCAAGACAGGAACATTGGTTTCATAGAAACACAAAATTAGAACAATTTTTGCTACGTAGATTAGGGTTCTTCTGGGCTACTAACTGTCTACAAATGTCTTTAATATTTGGAAGGAACATAAATTGTGTAGTATTGGACGTTAAGACGAAGATACTCGTCAGTTAGATCAAATCCACGAGTTTTTACTTGGGGACCATATGCCGCTTTTCATGGATTGTTACTGCTCTGTGGGTGAAGGTCAAGGGTACCATTAAAACATTTCTACACTTTTGAAACAGCCTTATTGACCAGCCTTTATTTACTTGCTTGATATTCCTCCTTTGGATTGAGGGAGCGGTCTGTTGGGTAAAGGTGACTAGTGCTTAATACAATTTTTCATTTTTTCCCCTAGAAAATTTATTTATTGACAAATGTCTTTCACTATTGTTAGAAAGATAACTTGCATGGTCTTCTTTCAATTGACTTAATCAGTGGTCAGTTGATCAAGGCCAGAGTGCCAAAAAAGATTTCTTAACGTTTGCTTTTACATCCTTTATCTATTGATGACATTTTTCATTTTCGAAGGAACACAACGAGTTTTTATAGTCGCAAGGTCAAGGTTACCTGTGCTAACAAATAGATTTTACAGGTTTTCTTATAAGCCTTTGTTTTTTTATTTAGCTCGACTCTTTTTTCAAAAATTATTCATTCATAAATTTCCTTGACCTTTAAGGTCAAATATCTACATTTTGCTTGAGTTTTGCTATGTTTTGCTATTAGTGGCTATAACTTTATTTTTTAACGTATTGTCCAAAACGTCGCCAGCGACTCTTATATAACAGTACTTCAAGTAAGTAGAAAGACCTTGACCTTCACTAACAAACGACCTTAATTTACGTTTTTCCTTCAACAGTTTTTTTACTAGCCATAACTTTGTTAAAAAAGACGAACTTAAAATACAAAAGAAACAAGATCGAGTAAAGACACAATATTATGTAAGATAAGACGTTCATGTACACGTATATCAAACTCATATTGACATTGGCTCATTATTTACATTAGTTTATACAATTTATTTTAGGTTGTTGAACTTGAAGGTTAAAGTAATAAATCTTTTACTGATTTTTCCTATAGATCCTTGTAACTTAGTAATTATTAAATGAACCTTCATACATTGACAAAACAATTTTTTGAAAAGATATTATAAAACGTTGAACTGACCTTGACCATCAAATTGATTTATTTTTGTAATAAATGGGATAACTTTGGTATCTATGATCAGGTATGATTTACAATGGACAAGACAAGACTTGCTACCAAACAAACATATTGAATACTGTAGATGTGACCTTGACTTTTATTTCAACGACCTTCAAGGTCAAAAGAACATAATGCACAGCCCAAATTAAATATAATTCTCTTATTTTATCATTTAACAATGAGATTTGGACCATGTATTTATTTTGAGATGTACAATTGAACTCAGATTTTGATTTAAAGGTACTACAATTTAATCAAGTGTACAGATTCAGGTGTGAAATTGAACGTTGATATCAGCTGACCTTCAAGATTATGTGCACATTTACAGATGTAAAATTGAACATGGTCCATGAATGAAATAAAAATAAGTGTGACTAGACTTACCTATTTGAAAGGAAAGAAACAATTGATTTTAAAGATTTGTTTGTTAAAAAGTAAAAGTAAATGTTGAGTGTTGCCCATGCTCGGCATTGACTCCTGTTTTCCAATTTCTAATGTTTAGTGGGAATTTTTAAGTTTGTGTGGAATTTAGGGTCATTTGGTACCAGGGATCTACATTAATATGTATTTTATAAAATTGTATACGGAAGTTGGAATCAAATAACAATTAGATGCCAACTTATTATTTCTACAATAACAAAATTGTATGACTCTGTCAAATATTTTAACTTTGTCAATTTTTCTGTGCATCATTTTTCTAGCAATCTACCCACGAATTTTGATATGGCTCAGATATTGATAAGCTTCGCCTAGAAATAGTTGCTTAGCCTTGATGTCTTTAGACTTAATGTATAAAACCCTTCTTAACATCTCATTCCATATGATTTTTGGGTGTATAATGTAAAAGAATGTTAGAGTAGCATCAGTATGTTGATTTTATCATTTCAGCTTAACTTATATTGTAAATTTATGTATTTAAATTTTGGAACAAGAGCCTTTCCGACAGTGGTTATTTATTGCTAAACCCTTTTACATTCTTACTTTTTCAGATTGCGAGCATTGGATACTTCTTTCAGCTAAAGTCTTCTTGGGAGTCTCCGGTGCATCTACTTTTGTAGCTGTTGTCCCAGTAGTCTATGCCTGCTTTCAGATAGTAAAAAACAGAACAGCTAAAAAAGGCCCATCACAGACCAATTAAAAATGTTACAAAATTACATGAAATTTGCAGACTCGGTTAGATTGAGTCTGTACAAAAAAGATAATGAATATGTGTACATCCCTTACGACCCTAGCAATGGCTTTATCGTTCCACAATTCACAACACTTAATAGTGCTGACATCAATGATTCCGAAAGACCACAAAAATATAACAACACTTAAGTGAAGTACGTGGCAACTTTTTTACAGCTGCCACACGGCACTTGACACCAGCTGTTGTGAAGAAACAAAGTAATTCCTTCGGAAGCAAATTTTCGTTTATCATACATACAAGCTTTATGAACATAACATTTTTCACGAATTTTTCAAAGTATCAATAAGTTTATGAAATGAAAAATGTATCAAATTATCCCATCTCTTATCTTCTAATTTTCCTATTGGCGATGTAATATAACAACATTTTGTATATTGTTTTGATCTGTCTGTGGCAAATCATGTAAAATGATTACATATATTTGAATGAAATTGCAAAAGATGTTTGTCATTGCTATGAAATGTTGTGCAGCATTTTTTACTTCCCATCGGATCCCTAAAACATGATTAAAAACCACCGTCATTTCGTTATAAAGTGTTTAAGGCCCGGTCACACAGCCCTCCACGGGCGTATCGCGGCCGAATAACGGCCAAAAATTTCTGCCCGTGAAGCAGGCGCTGTTGGACGCTTTGGGGACGCGATAAA
Source organism: Ruditapes philippinarum (assembly GCF_026571515.1). Lineage (NCBI taxonomy): Eukaryota > Metazoa > Mollusca > Bivalvia > Venerida > Veneridae > Ruditapes > Ruditapes philippinarum. The sequence continues at coordinate 21,304 of NW_026861061.1, forward strand.
GACGCGATACAGCCGTACTTTACCCGTCGTTACACGCGGTAAGAAATTCACACGCGGTTGGCCGCGCCAAAAAGTTTTGGACTGCCCAAACATTTAGATCGCGGGTAATCGCGGGTAATCGCGGGCGGTACAGGTGGTACACACGCGGTAAAGACGCGGTGCAGACGCGGAACGAACGTGCTAGGACGTGCTACGGCCGCGGTTAAGACGTGGTTACACGCGGTAGGACGCAAAATTTGAGCGGGTAATCGCAGGTGGAGCACGGTAATAGCACGTTTGTTCCGCGTCTGTACCGCGTTGTTATCACGGACAAACGCCTTTCTCCGCGTAAACTGCGCGCCCAAATACCGGCCTAATCACGTTCAATTGCGTTTTGTACACGTCCCAAATACGATTGTCCACGGCCTAATCGCGTCCGTACAACGTCTGATTTTAGGTATATAAAAAGCGCGATTTGCCGAGCATTCGTCAGTTGTGCTCCAGACGTCAAGGGGTGAACATGGATCCCCGTCACCGTAATGGCCTCGTATTGCTGCTCCAGCAGCATCAGAACCAAGTGGTACAGGTCCATCAGCTCCTCATTGACAGAAGAAGACGAAGGAGGAGGAGGAAGGTGGCCCAGAACATCTGGGTGCGCGGCTGGATTGGCAGGAGACCTGAGCTGGGGCTGTACGATCGTCTCATGGTGGAGCTCCGAAATGAAGATCCAAGGGCCTTCCAGAACTTCATGAGAATGCCACCTGCCATGTTCGATGAAATTGTGCAGAAACTGACACCAGCCCTTACCAAGGAGACCACCAACTGGCGAGCACCCCTTGACCCAGACCTGAAGGTTGCCCTCACCCTGAGGCACCTTGCTTCTGGCGCCAAGTCCCGTGAGATGCAATATGGCTGGAGGGTCCCTCACAACACCATCAGTCTGGTGTTGCGCGAAGTGTGTGCGGCCATCGTCGAGAAGTTCCGTGATGAGCTGCTCGCGCCACCACAGACTGCTGCAGAGTGGCGTCAGATTAGTGACAATTGGATGAACAGTTGGAACTTTCCGCATGTCATTGGTGCAATAGACGGCAAGCACATTGCCTGTAAATCTCCTGCTAACACTAGGTCCGTCTACTTCAACTACAAGGGTTTCTTCAGTGTCATCCTCTTGGCAGTCGTCGCATCTGACTACAAGTTCCTCTGGATAGACATCAGCGGCAAGGGGTCTTCGTCTGATGCCCACATCTACAATGCAAGTGATTTCAGAGAGGGTCTCCAGAACAGCCCGGTTCGGCTGCTTTATTATACCCGTGGTAGGCCGCGGTACCGCCGCGCTTCACCCGCGATAAGGACGCGGAACAGTCGCCGGCGTCTGTTCCGCGGGCATACCACGGGTAAACCGCGGGTAAGCCAATTTTGCACATTTTCCACCACGGGCAACCGCGGGCAAAAAGAAATCGCGAAGTTTTACCCGCGATACACACGCGAAAGGCTGTGTGACCGGGCCTTTATGTCAATATCTGTTTAAAACGTGATACTTTAAAGAAGTTTTTATTATACTAGGACGTTTTGTAGTGAATTCTTTCATAATGGTAAGAACCTTATTTATAACAAGAACCAATGAAAGGCTTCGATACACCGTGACCAGAGTTTCCAAAATGTCTTCGCCGAAGCAGATTTTTGCACTGATTTGAAGAATTCATTCGAAATAGACGAATGTATAGCGCTTCACGACTATTTGCGCAGGTAGGTTATATAAGCTATGTTGTGTTATTGTTTGCATGCGTTTATTTGTACCTCCCCTTTTTAAAATTGATATTTTACCCGTAGAATTTGGTGTTGCGACATCTCGTGCGACTAAACAATTTTGTGACTGAAGTGAACGGTTTTGAATAAATGTCTTAAAATGGGCTAAGAGAAGCAGAATAGAGTTAGTGTTTATCAATTGTGAATTGAATAAGCTACGCAACGCAGTATAGTTTGTGTATTTTTTTTTATTTAATTAGTTGAAAATTTCGCATGAATTTGTTGGTGATCGAAAATTCTCTGTTTACCGAGTAATTCCCCTTGTCTATATTTATATATATTCCTCACTTGATTACTGTTCAATCACCCTTAGGTTATGTTGCCTGCTTTTGAGCTAACCTGTCACAAAGTGACATGGTGAGCTTTTGTGATCGCTTTTCGTCCGGCGTCCGCCCGACGTCCGTCCATCGTCCGTCCGTAAACTTTTACTTTAAACGTCATCTCCTTATAAACCCTTAAGCCAATTTCATCCAAACTTCACAGGAATTTTACTTTGGTAGTCAGCTTTAAAAAGTGTTCAAAGAATTTAATTCCAAGCAGAATACTTGTTGCCATGGCAACCGAAAGAAAAACATAGAATATCTTCTTTTAGAAAATCGTAAAAGCTAGAGCTTAAATATTTATCATAAAACATCATCTTGTCAGTGTCTACCAAGTTTGTTCAAATAAATGTCCTGGGGTCAAAATTGGCCCCGCCCGGGGGTCATTGATTTTCCTTGTTTGTATAAAGTAAAAACTTAAAAAACCTCTGTTCGAAAACCCAAATAGCTAGAGCTTAGCTATTAAGCATGAAACATCTTCTAGTGGGTGTCGAAGAAGTTCAAATAAAAACCCTGCCCCACCCCAGGGGGGCCATTTTTTCCTTTATGTACTTGTATATAACAAAAACTTAATAATAATAAAAATCTTCTTTTAAAATACCTTTAGAGCTAGAGCTAAGATGAAACTTCTTCTCATGGGTGTCTACCAATTTTGTTCAAATAAGGGCCCTGGGCTAAAAATTGGCCCCGCCCCGGGGATCATTGATTTTCCTTGTATATATATATATATATATATATATATATATATATATATATATATATATATATATATATATATATATATATATATATATATATATATATAGTAAAAAACATAAAAAATCTTCTGTTAAAAAAACCCAAAGAGCTAGAGTTTAGATATTAAGCATGAATTCTAGTGAGGTTCTACCAGTTTGTTCAAATTAAAGCCCTGGGGACAAAATTGGCCCCGCCAAGAGGGGGGGGGGTCATTGTTTTTCCCTATATGTATTTAGAAAAAAACTTCAAAAATGTTCTTAGAGCTAGATCTTAGATATTTATCATGAAACATCTTCAAATTATTGTCTACCAAGTTTGTTCAAATAAAAAACCCTTGGTTAAAATTGGCCCCGCCACGGAGGCCTATATACAGGTGAACGATTTCAGGGCCATTATGGCCCTATTGTTTAATTTGTCTAAGACGTCTTATCTGTGATATGCAGGCTTCATAACCTCTGATCCGTCTTTCGAAATTCCATTGTATTTAGTTCCGCCCATTGTTTTCTCGTTTAGGGCACTTGCATTTTTTTTGCTTGGGGACCATGCCGCTTTTCATGGAAAAGCACTAACGTGTCACATTGAAGGTTCCATGATAACCGCCATATGAACACATCTGCGGAGGTTTCAAAATTTAAAATTGTACTAGTTCATGTTTTAATGTTGAATTCTGCTTAAACCGGTGCTAGGGGGCGTGGACGGTAGTTTGCACTTAACAGTACGTACCGTCCATGAACAGGCTCAATCAAACCGAGCCTGCAACATTTTCAATTATGCCTTGTTGGGTTTCTTTAAGGATTCTTTATTTTTCTCTATTTTATTGAGTCAGTACATGAGGGATAATTAATAAGTGCAACATCCCTCACGCCCCCTAGCACAGACTTGAGCGGTACTCAATTCTCAACACTTAATAGTGCTGTCATCAATGGGCACGAAGGACCAGTAAAATATAACAGCACAAATAATTATGGTTGTAACTGTAAATGCTCTGTTAATCGAAAGAGTAAAGAATGTCATAGCCTGTACAATTTCTAAAAAGATAACATGTTATCTATGTCAAGATATAAAACTTACAAGTGTCAACTGAAGGGAATGTCGGTAAAGCAGTGGAACGGTTTTCCGAAATACTCCACTCCGAATCCCGGTCAGGCTGCACAATTCCCTCTTATCTATTTATTGTGCATTACCATTAGCTTTTTGTAAACTCAAAGAATGGGATTTTATGATCACATCCGTGTTATTTGTGCCGTGTGGCGGCTGTAAAAAGTCTCCCCGTACATTTAATCAATGATGTTATATTTTCAATCCTTGAAGATCGTTCAGCAGGACATTATTGTTGTGCTTGTGGTATTTTTTGTTTCAACTTTTCGGCATTTTCTAGTTTGGTGGTTCTAATATTCCTACTTGAATAATGTTGAATCACCCTTAGGATATGTTGCCTGCTTTTTAAATTTGTCTTTTGACGTCTTATCTGTGATATGCAGGCTTCATAACCTCAGATTCCCTTTCAAAATTCCATTTTAATTAGTTCCGCCCATTGTTTTCTCGTTTAGGGCACTCGCATTCTTTTACTTGGGGACCATACGCCGCTTTTCATGGAATGACACTACTGTGTCACATTGAAGGTTCCATGATAACCGCCGTATGAACACATCTGCGGATGTTTCTCAATTCAAAATTTCACCATTTTAGTGTTTAAATGTTGAATTCTGCTTAAGCCGGTGCTAGGGGGCGTGGACGGTAACTTGCACTTTCCAGTACCGTCCATGAACAGGCTCAATCAAACCGGGCCTGCAACATTTTCAATTTTGCCTTGTTGGGCTTTCTTTAGGGATTCTGTATTTATCTATGTTATGATCACATCCGTGTTATTTGTGCCGTGTGGCGGCTGTAAAAAGTCTCCCCGTACATTTAATCAATGATGTTATATTTTCGATCCTTGAAGATCGTTCAGCAGGACATTATTGTTGTGCTTGTGGTATTTTTGTTTCAACTTTTCGGCATTTTCTAGTTGGATGGTTCCAATATTCCTACTTGAATAATGTTGAATCACCCTGAGGATATGTTGCCTGCTTTTTAAATTTGTCTTTTGACGTCTTATCTGTGATATGCAGGCTTCATAACCTCAGATCCCCTTTCAAAATTCCATTTTATTTAGTTCCGGCCGCCATTGTTTTCTCGTTTAGGGCACTCGCATTCTTTACTTGGGGACCATACGCCGCTTTTCATGGAATGACACTACTGTGTCACATTGAAGGTTCCATGATAACCGCCGTATGAACACACCAGCGGATGTTTCTAAATTCAAAATTTCACCATTTTGTGTTTTTAAAGTTGAATTTTTGCTTAAGGCCCGGGGCTAAGGGGGGGTGGAGGTAATTGCAACTTTCCCCGTAAAAACCCTCCCCCCCCCTGAACGGCTCCCAAACCCAAAGGGGCCCTTTAAAATTTTCCCAATTTTGCCGTGTTTGGCTTTCTTAAGGGATTCTGTATTTATCTATTTTGTAACATCAGTGTAAAATTTGGGAAAAGAAAACAAAAGGTAGGATACTTTGTATCGGGGAAATGCTGAATGCTCCCAAATTGGACCAATTTTTTTGTGGGTTTTGAAGGGAAAAAAAAATTTTTTAAATTTTAAGAAAAGTAAGGGGTATAAAAAATATCATTGTAAAGGGAAACCCAAAAAAAAGGGTTTAATAATTAGAAATTTTGTAAAAAAAAGGGTTTTTAGCTCCATTGCTAAATTTTTGGCGTAAATAAAGAAAAAAGAAACAACAGGAAAAAGGCCCGGGGTTCAATTTACGCAACCCCCATATGACCCCGCAACAAGAAAGAATGGGAAGGGGGCCCCGGGGACCCCCCAAAACAAAAAGGAACCCGGGAACCCAAACGTTTAATTTTATTAAAAATAAATAATTTTTAAGATTGGAATTTAAAGAAAAAAAATAATAGGGCCCCAAAAAAGGGGAAGGGGGAAGAAGACCGGGGGAGGGGGGGGGGGTTAATCAAAGAAAAAAAAACTAGAGGCAATGGGAAAAATACTTCCCTAGAAGAAAAAAAAGGGCACAAGCAAAAGTGTACCAAAACAGATGAAAAAACATAGAAATACATCTGAGGAACAAGTGGGGGCGCCCCCTTGGAAAAGGTTAGCAGCTAAAAATGATGGGGGGAGTTTTAAACGGTTAATTTGGGGCCCCAAACCCCGCTCTTTAGCCCACCTTTTTTCTAAAAAACGGGGAAAAGGGGGAAATAAAAGAATCCCCGGGCCCAAATAAAATTTAACGTTGTTCCCCTTTGGGTTTTAAAAAAATTTTAAATAAATAAAAACTAAAATGAACATGTAGAAAATATAAAAGAACCCCAAAGCCCTTTACAAAAATACTCAATGTCCTAAAGGGAAAACAGAGGGAACAAAAAAAATACCTACAAGGGCCCCGAGAAAGCCCAAAGGGAGAAGACGAACATTAAGACAATTCAGTCCCAAAGGGTTTTACGAACTATCCATCATAGAGTCTCCCACTTGGTCCGTCAGATGCAATCAAAAAGAGGAAAGCGTAGTGTCCAACTGTAAAAGGGTTGAACACTAAAACATGCAGTATGTTTAAAAATAGTAGGGTCATAACTCTTTTAATAAAACGTTTAATAATTTTAGTAAAAACAGCAGAAAAATTACCATGACCCAAATCTTACGAAGTTTGTAAACCACATCGCCATAAAACCAGGCTGGCTAATCCTTTCGCAGAAGAGTTCTTAAATCACTATTGAATTTAGAAATTAAATCAAAGTTACGATTGTAAAATTTAGTAAAATATTTCCGTAATTTATGATAGCCGGTAGCCCTGTTTTAGAAGCTTGCTGTAATAAAAATATTCCGCTCGTTGAAATCCTTAACGCCGTTGTTACAAGCTCTAGCGAAAATTTAAATTTAATGAGAAAATAAACCGTAGGGAAAGTTGCAAGGGGGAAGTCTCCACCAAAAGTGGATAAATTTAAATATAAAAGTAAATCCTCTTTATTCCCTAAAACTTCGTGTGAAAAGAATTTTTGTTGTAGTAAATAAGATCCCAAAAAGTTTTTACTAAAATTTCAAGATTCGTTTTATTTAAATTTTTTATTTAAAAAGCGGATAAATTTTCAAAACACCATTTGAAACAAAAAAAAGGATTATCTAAAAATTTAAAAAAATCCCCCTCAAAGGGAAACTGGAAGTATTATTAAAACGACCCATAAAATTTTTGTTTGTTTTTTCCCCCTTTTAGAGGGGACTCAAAATAAAGGGTTTTTTCATAGCAAATAAAAAAAAAATGGGGACCAGGGGTGAAAATTAGTACCCATAGGGAAATTCCTTATCTTTTAAAAAAGGTTTTTCCAAAAACCCGACATAAAGTTTTTTTAAAAGAAAAAGAGGTGCCTAAAATTGTAAGTCCCCTAGTATAAAAGTTTAAAAAAACCCTTGTAAAAAAACTTTTTTAAAATTACTGCTAAAAAGGTAACTTTTTCCCGTGAAAAATTTTTTGAATTAGGGAAATTAGTTTATCCCTTGATTAATTTATGTGCAAAAATTTATAAAGGGTAGAAAAATTTGTATGGGACTTGGACAGTTGAAAGCTTTGAAAAGTTTTTTAAATTTTTTAATTTTCCAAGATTTAAATCAGAATTTTTAAAATTTACCAGGAAAAGTGTTTGGGGGGTGTTTTTAGATTTTATCAAATATCTAAAATTTAATTTTGTTTTAAAAGGCAGTTTAACAAGACGCAAAAAAAAGAAGTTTACTTGTTGAAAATGTAGAAATTAGTCAATAAATCTGGCTTTGGTAAGGTTTTTTTATGTAATTTGGGGAATCCAATACATAATAGGAAGTTTGAGTTCTTTTTCTTAATTTGGACTTTAAGATTGAAATATTAGTAATATGGAAATTGTTTACAATGTTTTTTCGGAGGCAGAGGTTTTTTTAGAATACCATTAGTGCTATTTAGTTCCTTAGCAAAAACGTTAATGTAATGGATTTGTCAAAACAATTATAAAAAATTTTAGGCCGGCCATTGTCCTGGGCACCAACAAATTTTGGGAATGGAAAAGCTAGAAAATTTTTTTTCAGGATGTTTAAAGTAAGTCTTGGTTTAAGGTGGCAAAGATGTTAAATTTCCACGATAAAAATTAATGTACGTGAATCATAAATTTAAAGATGTTTACGTTTCCATGGTACTAGAGATTATTCCGCATTTTAGGCGAACCCAAATTTGACCCCGGAAAATCCTGCTAATAGATTCAGCAATCTGACCACGACAAGCATTAAAATCAATCTCAGAAGGAATTCTGTATTTAGGTCCTTTAAATCGGGATAAGTGTTTTTCTCTAAATGCTCCCACTCGGACTTTTCCCGAAACATATAAGAAATAAGCTTGAAAACCTTCTTGAAAATTATTTTTAACGTACCGGAATATAAAGCGAGCCATGTTAACACATTTTTTTTACATTACTTTCAAATATTTCTATTCAAAGTCAGTTTTTTAAAGTTTTTTTTTTATAAAAATGGAAAATGCTCCCACTCGGACACGATTTCAGAGACGCTCCTACTCGGACCCAAATAAAAACATATTGAAAGCATTTTCCTTCTTTTTACATATTGAAGCTTTTTCCTTCTTTTTACTGAGATCACTTCTTTGATTATGAAGAATGACGTCGTTGGGCAGGAACAAGGTGTCATGGCAAAGTTTCAACTGACGGGGATCACTTTACGCCCTTTCCTGTTTTTTTTGGGGTCCGCCTGGGTCCTTGCCATTGGGTTCTTTTGTGGTCTATGGGGGTTGGTTATTGAACGCCCTTTTCCTTTTGATCTTTTTATCATATTTTACAAAAAGGTCACTTTTTGGCTTGTATTGATCGAAGGATATTCAAAATTTATCCAATTAAAAGTAGGCCAAAAAATTTAAAATTTCAATTTGGACATTGTTTTGGTACCATATGGGATTTGAATTATGTGGACTCGTAATTTATTAGGGCCCCTGCATTTATTCAATAATTTCGACTTTAATATTTGAAATAATTTAAAACCCCAATGATTTGCGTGTTTGTTAAACTTTGATTTAATTTTAAAACAACATAATGGACTTTATGAACGAAACATGTAAATAATTTTTTTCATGAATAGTTTAAAAATGAATGTACTGCATACCATGGCCATAAAGCATGATCATATTTTTGACAACTTTGACAATTTTAGCTGAAATAACAAAATTAAATAAATCAGAAAACAAAGATCACTTATTTTTTTTATCACAGTCTTTACCATATATGGTAATTAAAGATCCTTTAAGTTATATTTCAGGTTGTAACCAATTGAAATTTTATATATTTGTATATAATTATGCTACTAAACCATTTTCAAACATTAAGGAATATGTAAAATATTATATGTAATCATTAAAATATACATGTTTGCATTCGTTTCTTATTGAAGAATTCAACTTACATTTAATCGAAAATATATTTCTAATTAGCTCCCTTCATGAAATGTAAATTCGGTATTATCTTTACAAATAATGCTTTTTGGAAAATACAATATTGATAAATCTTCATTTGACCATTATATTTATGATATAAAACCATAGAAAATTGATTTCAGGATATTTAAATGGCGTATAAATAATAGCAATCATACAAGAAGGAATCACAGTAAAATCCCCCACCGAAAAGGAGGAAATACATTTAATAGGGGAAGTAACCCTTATATACATGTAAAAATGCTAGTAATGACACTCGTGAAAATTAATGAAAAGTTATAACCTAGACATAATAAATCATGACAAATATTACACTACCATGAAAAATCAAAGCACAGAAGGCGCTGAATTTGTTTGGGTCTTAAAATGTCAGAAAGGTGAAGGTTGTGAGATTATAAACCAATTTGTTTTTGTATAGTGCCACCAATGCTTTCCAGCGTTTTAATTGTAGTAAATTGGCTATATAACTAATTGCAACACAGATATTCAATTCAATGTTTATTTGACTTAAACAATTTAAAAAAAATGAGTTGCTTTAACTGGGATTTGAACTCCAGACCTCTCGCTTCCTAAGCAAGCGCGCAAACCCTTCGGCCACGGTGAAGTCATATCTTAACGGCCTAAAGAAAACCATATTATTCTAAATTAGGGTTTGTAACCCTTATTATTTCGACGCTAACTGTTGTTTAACACAGATGTAAATAATCATAGAGCTTACTATAGGCATGTAAATCTATAAAGAATAAAAAAAATATTCGAAATCTTCGCCCATTCGGGAACTATTTTGCTTCAAAATCAATGCGCCTTTCATTTGACCATCTTTACACAGTGATCTACCCTGAATTTTTCGGCGTTAGTGTACATATAAAGGGAAGTAACCGCTTAAAAAAAGCGCACTACCATCAGCATTTGCAATTTACAGCATCAGGGTCTGAAATTTTGCTACCATTATTTGTTTGGTCTGACGACCCAAACAAATAAAAAAAAACTAAAAAAAAAAACCAAAACAACAAAGAAGCATTAAGTGAACACATCTGGTCCTTATGCTCTACTATTCACTTCTATTATTCATGTTCGATTTAAAGTTTCAAGTTTATATATCAAATACCTTTAGGGGTATGGTCCTTGAAATATAATCATAGTGAATACAAAGAGCAATAACTCCAGAAAACATGATAAACAAGATCGACAAGAAAAGGCAGCGTTCAATGAACGCGGCCCCCACCCGACCCAGCAACAAGCGCCAGCGGATAGGAGCCAAGGAGGGCCCAAAAGAAAAATAGGACAGGGCATAAGGCAGAGCACGGGCAGGCAAACCATAACATAAGCATAATTAATTAGTAACTGATAAGGAACTAAAAGAAAACAAATAAATGATTTAATATTAGGCCCATAAAGTCAAAAGGCACAGGGGAAGGGGACATGAGACACGGGGAAGGGGGGGGGGGGGTGAATAAATAAAATAAATAAAAACTAGGGGCAAAGGGGAAGATACTTACCGTAGACGAGAAGTAACAAGAGACACAAACAAAAGTGTCACCAAAAGAGTATAAAACAACATAGACATACATCTGAGGAACACGGAGGGGCGCCGCCTTGGAACGGTCAGCAGCATGATAATGACTACTGGGGAGTTTAAACCGGTTAATGGTGCACAAAACCTCGCTCTTAGCCCCACCATGTTCCTATAAACAAGACAGTGTAAATAAAATGAAGTGAAATTCTAACAGTTGTTATGGTTACGAAGGGTTAAATAAGTAAAACACCAAAATGATCATGTAGAAACATATAAAAGTAAACTTTATGACCATAACAAAAGTACTCGATGTCTTAAAGGAAGACAGAGCAACATAAAAATCACCTACAAGGGCCCGACGAAGCAAGACAGAAGACAAACATTAAGGCAATTCAGTCCCAAAGGGCTTTAAGAACTGTCCATCATATAGTCTGCCACTTGGTCCGTCAGATGTAATCAAAAGAGGAAAGCGTAGTGTCCAACTGTAAATGGGTTGAACACTAAGCATGCGGTATGTCTTAAAATAGTAGGGTCATAACCCCTTTTAATAAAACGTTTAATAATTTTAGTAAACACAACAGAAAAATTACAATGACCCAAGATCTTACGAAGTTTATAAACAACATCCCCGTAAAAATCAGGCTGGCTAATCCCTTGTCGCAGAAGTGTTTTTAGATCACTATTGAATTTTGAAATTAAATAAAAGTTACGATTGTAACATTTTGTAAAATATTTACGTAATTTATAATAGCGGTAGCCCTGTTTTAGTAGCTTACCGGAAATGAACATATTCCGCTCGTTAAAATCCTTTACGTTGCTACAAGCTCTAGCGAATCTAATTAACTGAGATATATAAACCCCGTAAGATGTTGCATGCGGTACGTCTCCATCCAAATAAGGGTAATTTACTATACTAAAATCAAAGTCATCTCTTTTATCATAGATTTTCGCGTGAATCGAATTGTTTTTGATAGTGATATGAAGATCCATAAATGATGTAGTTGGAAAGTTGTCATTCTTGTTTGCGGTATTTTACTTTATTGAAATCTATCCTCTAGTGAAGTTTCAGATAAATTGATCCTTTATGACACATTGTGCAAATTATTAACGCAAAAACTGAACAAAAGTCAATTACTTCAAAGAGCTATTATTCTTGTGTTTTCTAGAGTATTCCTCCTCACTGAGATATATCCACAGTTGGTATCTAAAATAATTTGCTCAAGCTATGCCGTGCCAAGATGTCCTGCCATGTGATTCCTTACGTCGCAATGATGTTTATACCTTTTCCCATACTGGTCACAAACACAAATACTTTCTGCAAAACAAAACGTTATTGTATATTTTTCTTTTCTTATTTCAGCGACTCTATTTTACGAGAAATTGTGTTCAACACAACCTTTTTGTATTTATTTTTGGGCCGATAACTGATCCTCTAAGAAGACATATTCACGAGACTGTTATGATAAAATATGTCACAACTTTAGTGATCTAGATATTAGAATCGTATTTTAAAAATGCTGTTTCATTAAATTCTAACTGATTATATGACTATATGAACTTGAATATAAAGATATTTTGAAAAAAAAAGTAATATCTTTACACAGCAATTTGCTTTCAAAATGTGTAAATATTTAGGTCCGAGTGAGCATCTCTGAAGTTGAGTCCGAGTGGGAGCATTTTCATTTTTTTTTAAAAATGAAATAAGAAAAACTGACTTCTGAATATAAATATTTGAAACTAATCTAGAATAATTGGTAAACATAACTCGGTTTATGTTCCGGTACGTTAAAAAATAATTTTTAAGATGGTTTTCAACCTTATTTCTTATATGTGTCGGGAAAAGTCCGAGTGGGGGCATTCAGAGAAAAACACTTATCGCGTTTTCAGGCCTAAACCAGGCAATAAAACGATAAACGTTTTGTACAATTATCTCAAGTACTATAGCCATTCTTTGGTGCGCTACATGATTTTTTTACACTTACGTTTTCTTATAATAAAATTTTGTTTTACCTTCGAGTCGACAAAAAAATGGTCCAAGTTGGAGCATTCAGCAGTTGTGCGCTGACGTACCTACCATTGATAAATAAGTCTTTATTTTTGACATTTGTCGTCGTTTTGTACACATACCATATGTATATGATGTTCGTAACATAATTTGACCCAGTCTCTTATAAAACTCCACTTTGGAGAGGCAATATAACTTTTATTATGACTGCGTATATCTTGAGTATGCATGTTGATGAGACTTTAATAAACAAATAGATTAAATGTGTTTCTTCGTGAATGGTTAATGAAATTATGTGTGAAGACCAGGTCCTGAGCCGCTCGTGATATTATTGCATTTGTTGCTTACTCAACAAATATATTTTGATATTACGTGCTAAAAACAAATATTCTATATTTATACGATGACAAACATTCAAAACTTTAACATGATGAAATCGGAACATGTTGTTACATTCCACAGTAAAAAAGGAAGCGAAATAAACTTTTCAAGGCTTGAACGTGAGATATAACTTTTTCAGAAGAACAACAGTTACGTTTGTCTATGGAACACAATGACTGTTAAAGGACATGTAAAGGGCATACACTTATGCGTACTCAAAAACAAAACTAAGCATTTGTATAACAGTAAAATTATATCATGGTATGTCGGATTAAAAATTTCAGTTAAGAACATTGATGTATTTAGAGTCAAAGAATTCAGTTTTTTATGCCACCGCAGCATCTGCGATGCGGTGGCATATAGCGATTCACCTGTCTGTGTGTGTGTATGTGTGTGTGTGCGTGCGTGCGTGTGTGTGTGCGTGAGTGTGTAAAATGTTTATACATAACATAAATGCATAAAATAAGGTAAAGTAATGGACAACAAATAGCTTATCATTAACACATACATGAACATAAAACTAACAAAAAGAAAAGAAAGGTTAGGCATAAAATGCTTTATAAAGCCGATTGCATTTCCTTCTGGAATAAGAGTATAATGTTGTATAAAGACATCAATTTCATTTTCAATCTTTAGCTGATATTCTCCATAATCAGACTGTGATACATTTTTGATAGTAAGATTTGTATCTACTCCTGTTATTGATATGGATAGATGAGTGTTGTTTGACTGTTTCTTCCTTGTTGTTCCTTGTTTTCTGAACCATGTAAATATTGGAATTGGGTATGCAAGTCCCTTAAAGCTAAATTAGACTGATCTCTTAAGGCACTAGTCACATTTTCTTTTACTGGCGTCAAAGGCCGTGGATAACCTGAGAAGAAAAATTATAACATCTATACTCTTTGGTATACATGCAGCACGACGCTATATAGGAATTCAACCTTTAATAGTGTAAAACATTACATCGATATATTTCAATAAAAAGGGCAAAAATAAATTTAAAGCTAGATATAAGTCCACTCTTTTGTTTACAAACGGATAGCATAAAACCAGTTAAGGGCGTACACATTACGTAAAAAAGATTGTGTGATTTTAGTAGTTTTAAATACAAAATTTTGAATATGCAGGTTGTGTCATAATTTATCCAACAATGGTTCAAATCTTTTGATAAATGAAAAGTGTTTCGACCAATTTAATAAACTTTCAATATTTCGCCTTGATGGTCAAGGTTATTTAAAGGTAAAGGTCATATTTGAATTATTATACATGGTCGTTTTGTAACAAGTGTTGTTTTGTTCTACTAGCACGAATAATTATTGTCAGAAATTAGTAAAGTATAACAATTTAAGCCAAATATGGTTTCTGACCTGGGTCAATGCCATCTAAAAGTTGTATTTATGTTTATATCTCCGAAAGAAATTTTGGGAGACATATTGTTTTTGCCTTCCCCGTCTGTCTGTCCGTATTAAGCTTTTTTGGTCTTCACAGATCAATCTACCTTTGGGTTTACCACCAAACTTTACAGTTGTGATCAGTACCGTCCTTAGTTATGCACATCACTAGCACGTTTCGCTTTGCTGCACAAAATGGCCACAAGAGCTTGAAATAGAAAAATATTGTCCGGCCTTCACAGGTCAAACTTCTGGTGGGATTTCAATCAAATTTAACAGGAGAAATCAGAACCGTCCCTAGTTGTGCACATCACGGGCACGTTCCGTTTTTTTGCACAATTTGGCCACCAGAGCTAACAATAGAAAAGTCTTGTCCGGCATTCATAGGTCAAACAACTGATGGTATTTCAACCACACTTTACAGGAGTGATCAGAACCATCCATAGCTGTGCACATTACCGGCATGTTCCGCTTTGCAGCACAAAATGACCATCAGAGCTAAAATAGAAAAATATTGTCCGGCCTTCACATGTCAAACTACTGGTGGGATTTCAACCAAACATTACAGGAGTGATCAGTTCCATCCCTAGTTGTGCAGAATACCGGCAAAATCCGATTCGCTTCACAAAATGGCCGTCAGAGCTGTAAATAGAAAAAATATTGTCTGGCTCTCACAGATCAAGCTACTGGTGGGATTTGAAATGAAACTTCACATGAGTGACCATACATTTTTGTGAGACATATGCTTTTTTGACAAAGACCCTTCTATTTATTTTCATTTAATTTTTCTTTTCTTTATTTCTTTCTTTCTTTCGCCGATTTTGTAAAAATAGTTAAATCGGCGGCGGACGTTTTGTTTGTGACCTAGGCATGTATTAAAACAAGTCCACGTCAATGTTGCTATTGGATTTCCTCCCTTGATAATGCATGACAGTTCACCTTGGTTATTTTCAATGACTTTGAAAGTATTGCCATTAGAATAGTTTTGTATATACGGTGCACTTTCTGGGCTATCTGTAAATAAACGATATCAGGACATGTACAGCGGTAAGAAATATGATCAAATTTAAATCAATGACTTATATTATTTCATAACAAATCGCTCATAATCAACTCAAATCGTATCAATATTTCAGTTTTGTAGGATTAATAAAAACTTGTAATATTTACATATAAGACACTGAAATTGAAAGAAATGCATGTACGAGCAAATAGTTTAATAGATGGATAATTATTCAAGACGTCCGTCAGTCAGTGGTTATATGTTGACAGTCATATACGAGTATACACGTATTGTGATTTTTTTTAATGGAGTTAATTGAGTGTGTTATCAAAATATAATTATGTGTGCGAATGGAGGAATGAAGTTTTTCGTTGTAATATGAAGTAATATCTTTATGCACACTTATTTAAGAAAATAATTTCTTATTATGGAGTAAATTTCTCTTTAAACTTTTATTCGTATATATTACTTTTAAAAACAAAAATATAATTTATATTCAGTGTAGTACTAAAGATAACTGGTTTGTGTTTTCTCTTGTAATATGAATTAATCAAATATAGCCGTTTCTCATGTTTATAATTTTGATTGTTTGAAACGTCGATTTTAAGTCGATCATATTGATACCATCTACAACAACGACTAGTGTTTATTTAATTGAAAGAACTCAAAAGCTACAATTTTGTAATAATGAGTTTTGACAAGTTCGTTGCTTTGAATATACTGGATCATATATCATGTTACTAAAATATATCCTTATATATGCTTTTTCACATCAACTTGCACGATTGTAGGTTTGACAGTAAAGCTTACATTGAACATCCATTTGGAATTTTGTTGATATCACCGGGGTTTTTCCTGGAATGTTTGAAGCTTGACAGTATATCTTATATCTTTTGTCACTTCTTGATGGCGTATACCTGAGCACACTTGTTGACTTTTCTAGATCACCAACACTTTCTATTGTAGAAGATATTTTACTTGTTATCACCTGTTTTTGACCCGTTATTGACTCTTTATACCATGCTATATTTGCTACAGGTCGTGAAGTAGATGACTCACAGGTGAATGTTGTCTCAACATTTTCTATTATAGATATAGTTGGTGGTGTTAAACTAACAGTGTTTTCAGAAACTGTAATATAAATAAGAAGTGGTTGTAAAGTACTGCCTTATGTTTTTACAAAGATAAGTCAGTAATTTGAAACTGTGTCACTGTATAATAATATATGGCAAACACTTAAACTTAATTTTGAAGTCATTGTTCGTAAGATACGATAAGATATATATAAGATATAAAATCTTCAGCTGTAATTAACCCAGACAAAACAAAAAGCCAGGAAAATTTTACATCATATCGGTCTACCCGATGAATACAAATTTTTAAAGTCGCTGCTCGACATATATTTTATTACATCATTAGGGTATGATATTGGAATACAAAGGGTATGATATTGGAATACAAAACAAACTTTCAATTTATATACACCATACAAGTATATTGCACAGGATCGCGGTATTTTTCTAGAAAATTGTGAGCCTTTTTATTTTATTTCATTTCATTTTTCATGAAAATATGCCAATGAATAGAGGTATACATTAATAAAGCAAAAATATACAATACACTGCGCTTTGATATATGTACATCCAGACAAACACCCATAAAATAATAGTTTTATTACCTAATACTTTATAATTAATCCTTGATATATATTGCAGCAACATACTGATAACGGTTTTACATTTATTTATTTTTCTTACATGCTTTTCGGTGGTTTATAGAAATATATCAGTGATATAAAAATAGTAATTTCACTATTTGAAACAGTGAAATTACCACTTTGATAATTTCACTGTTTTGAATTTAAGCCCCTTACGTTATTTCAGTGAAATACCAGCGTGCACAGTACTGGGAACCAACTTAATGACGTGACGTGAATATTATTATTTGGCACGCTTTTCATTCAGTATTAGGTTAAATGTCTTTTTAAAACGTTTCTTTGCATATAATTAAAAGAAAATTTGTTTAGTTTAGTGTAAGATTGAAATATATTTCACCTTGTGAACACCAAAAATTCATATTTCACTCGTGACTGCGCCACTCGTGAATTATACCTTTTGGTGCTCACTCGGTGAAATATATTCCGATCTTACACTGAACTAAACAAATATCCTCTATGTAAACGTGTAATTTGCACAACACCAATAGTATTTCACTAAATATCAATAAGAAACGTTTCAACTGAATCCTACATACGCTTGATTTTCTACAAAAAACACGGACCTTACATTGAGCTGAGCGACGTTCGATTACCCCGTGTCTAATGTAGGATTTGAAAGACAGTGGGGGATTTCTTTTCGAAAAATGATAATTTATTACATTTGTTGCTTTTTTCCCTTCTTTCTCTGTGTAAAATTCCACCCCCACCCACCCCATGCCTCTGAAAATATAGAGAGAATTCTTTAAAATAGTAGTGAATCCCCCTCCAAGAATAGACGCTGTTACCGAATAGTGGCGAACGCGTAAATGGAAAACCCGATGGCAGGGTTGAAACAGTGGTAAACAGTT